>NW_014585346.1:0-1377 GCF_000485595.1 Priapulus caudatus
TCTTGCCGCAAGCTGCGAACCGAGAACAGAAGCGTTCGTCTGCAAACAACGACGACGACGTTTAACGCTAGATGGCGGGAAGAGGGGGGGGGGGCTAACGTCGGACCGCAGGCTGCAAGTGTCGTCTGCTGCTGCTGCTGCTGCTACTGCTGCTACTGCTGTTGCTGCTGCTACTACTGCTGCTGCTGCTGCTGCTGCTGCTACTGACCGAAGCACTAAACAAACTTTGCGTGTCTTAAGCGAAGCCGCGGCTGTAAGGCAGAAATCCATTAGGAGCTCGTCTGTAAATGTCTTCTCACTCACTCCCTCTCTCCCGCCTTCCCCCTCCCACGGCTCCTCTCTCCTCCCCCTCCCCTCTCACGGCTCCTCTCTCCCCGCCCTCCCCTCTCACGGCTCCTCTCTCCCCGCCCTCCCCTCTCACGGCTCCTCTCTCCCCGCCTCCCCCTTGCGACCTGCCACACAGGAAGCTATCTATTTGTCGTGTTTGCGTGTGCGCGCGTACAGCGACCCCTAGCGGGCACTCGCGACGTACGTGTTTATCTGGCGATTCGAGCCGAGCTTGCTGTTAATGATGATGACGTCATGGCACTTTTGTGTGATAAGTTTGTTCACTTATAGATGTATCGTTAATGATATAGTATAGTTATAGTGTAGTTATAATGTAGTTATAATGTAGTTATATTGTTATAGTATAGTTATAATATACTTACATTGTTATAGTCATAGTAATATAGTTATGTTATAGATATAATGCCCACTAAGTTAACTTTCAGACAAGCCGTTCATTATTATTATTATTATTATATTACATTATTATTTTTTATTTACTATATTATTATTATTCGATATTATTATTTTCATTATTATTTAATATTATTGTTATTATTTATAATTATTATTCAGTGGCCTGCTTCTGTTTAGCTATGTGACGCTTACATACAACTGCCGTTTACGTAGCGGCGCTATAATATATAATATATATATATATAATAGTATAGACGTGATTAAATATATTCGCATCCGTTTAAAGCTCGTCTGTCATCAACACGCAAGCATGGCGTACATAGCGTTCGCGCCGCAACACGCAGACGCACCTTATATTATAATATATAGCGCCTAACAAAACACTATTATAGACCTCACAATACATGAACGCCCCACAATCACGTGCGGGCCCGTGTAATATCAGACGGCCGACGTTTATATCAGCTGCCGACGACGACGTCATCCGGGCAGCCGCGCGCGCGCGACGTTATACAAACTTTTGTGTTCGTCGGCGCAGCGGTTTTTTTTTCGTTCGTTCGTTCCGACAGCTTTCGGATTTATCGCGTGTCTCTCGCGGCCGAGGGAGATGGGGGGAGGGGGAGGGGAGAGGGG
>NW_014585346.1:2364-3853 GCF_000485595.1 Priapulus caudatus
AGAGCGGGAGAGGGGGAGCGGGCGATAATGCGCGCAAGAGCGTGTTAAGATAAGACGCACACAAGCGCACAACGGCTGAAAGTTTAATGTTTGAGAAACCGGTGTAGAGTGTATGAAGGCGTGTGCGCAGCGATCGCTGCCCCGATTCACCGCCTCACTGAATGTTTAATGACGTTTCGTGAAATCAACTGAAATTCTAGAGAGTTGACGCGCGAGGGAATAGTTAATGGTTTGGTGGGCTGGGGGACGGGTGGGGGAAGTAGCCTCGCTTTCGTGCGTGAATCGGCGGCCATGTTTGTTTTCGCGAATACACACGCGAGCACGCACGCACGCACACACACAAACGCACGCACGCGCGCACCCACACACACACGCACACACGCACGCACGCACGCGCGCACACACTCGCGCACACGCACGCACTCACACACGCACACACACATACGTGCACACACACGCGCGCACGCACGCGCACACGCACACACACACACGCACACACACACGCACACACACACACGCACACGCACGCACACGCACACACACACGCACACAGGCGCGCGCGCACACACGCACACGCACACGCACGGACACACGCTGCATTAACAATGATTACATATACTTACGCTGCATTTTGTTGTCTCCCATGTAAGCTTGGAAATAGAAAGATAAAAACAGTGTGAGCGCCAAACCGAACCGATCCCATGACAGAATCTGTCGATAGCAGGGCAAGGATAAAGGTATAGTTTCAATCCACAGCCTCACACACACACACTCCTTACTCTCACACTACAGACTGCCTGTATATAATGTATAGTTTCAGTCAGCCCACTACCCATACAGAACTCTTACACCTAGAAACAACCTTACAACCTTAGAAGTCTATCGATAGTGGAGTGATGTGTCGGGTGGCGGTGGGGATGTGGTGAATATACGTGACGCTAGGTGGAGTGGTGTGACAGGGCGGGGTGAATATATGGGCCGCCAGGTGGCAGAGTGGCGCGTTCAGGTGGCGGGAATTCGGCGGAGATCACAGCGGGACGGAAGGAATGAAGGAAGGAAAAAAGGAAAGAAGGAAGGAAGAAAGGAGGGATGGGGGAAGGAAGAAAGGAGGGATGGAGGAAGGAAGAAAGGAGGGATGGAGGAAGGAAGAAAGGAGGGATGGAGGAAGGAAGAAAGGAGGGATGGAGGAAGGAAGAAAAGAGGAATGGAGGAAGGAAAGAAGGAAAGAAGGAAGGAAGAAAGAAGGAATGAGTGTATGATGCTGGAGAGATGATGGCTGGAGCGGTGACGATGAACGCTAAATTCATGCAAATATTAAAATCGACTTTCGTCCTAATAAATAATCTTGCCGCAAAATCTCTGACGAAATTTCCTGCAGTAAAAAAATTTCCTAGGATTTTCAGGAACTAAACTCAGTATCGAAATTACAGCGACAAATATACGCACCCACCTACGCTATTTGTGCTTCTGTGTGTGTGTGTGTGTGTGT
>NW_014585347.1:0-509 GCF_000485595.1 Priapulus caudatus
TCTCTCTCTCTCTCTCTCTCTCTCTCGCTCTCTCTCTCTCTCCCACTCACTCGTTCCCCCTTCATGCTTGCATCGCATGCGCGGGAGCATACACCAACGCTGCGACTTTGGCGTGCAAAGCCGGCCGGAATGTCGTCTGCGACATTGCTAACACATGCTCGACAGAGCCGCGCGGATTTGTCGTCGAAAACCCTTCGCTTTCGGCTGCCAATCAATTCCCATCCTCGTCACAGGGTGGCGCAGCGCCCTAGATGTGCGCGTACGTCGTCCTCTCTATGCTGTTGCCGTGTTGCGCGGAGGACGTGGTGAAGGACTAGCGATAATGAGAAGCGGAGGATTATTCGGTTGTGACCGGAGCGGGGATGCGATCGCTAACTCTCCCTTCTCCTCCCCCTCTTCTCTTCACTCTCTCTCTATCTCGCTCGCTCTCTCTCTCTCTCTCTCCTCTCTCTCTCTCTCTCTCTCTCTCTCTCTCTCTCTCTCTCTCTCTCTCTCTCTCTCTCTCTCTC
>NW_014585347.1:1979-3852 GCF_000485595.1 Priapulus caudatus
AGAGAGAGAGAGAGAGAGAGAGAGAGAGAGAGAGAGAGAGAGAGAGAGAGAGAGAGAGAGAGAGAGGGGGACCGAGAAAGAAAGAGAGAGAGAGAGAAAGATATAGGAAAAAGTTATTGCTGGAATTTCTCGAGGTTTCGTTCTTATTTTGATGACAATGGCGGTACGTCTAGCAAATCCTATTGTTGAGAAAAACATATAGGGCAGCTAGAAAGAAGGATATGCAAATATACTGGCAATAGTAGGGAAATATATGCTAATATATTCCTGGAGCGTTGGACATCTTATTCCGAAGAAAGTAGAAAATGTATTCTGGCGTATTCTGGAGAAAATAGAAAACATAATCCAACGTGTCCTGGGAGAGTAGATAATATATTCTATTTGTGAACGTATTTTGGAGAAAGTAGAGAAGAATGGAGATATTCTAGCGTATTTCCCAACTTTCACTATTTCCACTGATTCTTGTTCTCATATCTTCTTCTCCCCTCTGCGCCCCCTCTCTCGTTTACTCTTTCTCTCTCTCTCTCTCTCTCTCTCTCTCTCTCTGCTCCCCCTCTCTCTCTCTCTTCTTCCTCTCTCTCTCCTCTCTCTCTCTCTCTCTTCCCCCTGCTTCTCTCTCTCTCTTCTTCCTCTCTCTCTCTCTCCATCTCTCTCTCTCTCCTCTTCATCGGTTCACACTATTCTCTTCTTCTTCTGTCTCTGCATGCACCCGCCTTTCCTCTTTCAACTTTAGACACTTCTCTCTCACACTCTCACTTCTCCCCCTCTTTTCTCTCTCTTCTTCTTCTCCCTTCTTTACTCTATCTCTCTTCTCTCTCTCTCTCTCGTACTCTCTTCTCTCTTCTCTCTCTCCATGTAACTCCCCTCTCTCTCTGTCTCCTGTCGACCTCTCTCTCTCACCTGCGCAGATGACAGCGCGCCGGCGGTGACGAAAACAATTCAGCGTGCCGACTCGACTCCACGGAAGAAGCGGGAGGAAGCGAAGGAGGAGGGAGGGAGCAGGCAGGGATGTGACGAGGAACAGAGGAGGCGGGAGGACAGGAGGCAGGGTTGAGGACAGGAGAGGGGAGGACAGGAGGAGGGTGAGGAGAAGGGGGGAGGGGAAGGACAGGAGGGGGGAGGACAGGAGGAGGGGGAGGGACAGTGGGGAGGAAGAGGACGAAGGAGGGGAGGACAGAGGAGGGGGAGGACAGCGATGGAGGGGGAGGACAGAGGAGGGGGGAGGACAGGAGGAGGGGGAGCAGTGAGGAGGGTGAGTGACAGGGGAGGGGTGAGGACAGGAGGAGGTAGGACAGGAGGGCAGGGGAGGGAGAAGGAGGGGGAGGGAAGGACAGGAGAAGGGGAGCGAGAGGGGAGGGGAGGGGAAGGACGGGAGGAGGGGGAGGGAGAGGAGAAGGGGAAGGGAAGGACAGGAGGAAAGGATGAGGATGGAGAGGAAGGGGAAAGACTTGACGGTAACGGAAAGACTTGACGGTGGCAATGATTTCTAGCTGGTGTGAATGCGGTGGGGGTGGTGGTGGGGGTGGGTGAGCTCGTGCCACCATTAGCAGCGCTTGTGCTAACCGACGTGGCTCTCGCTCTAGTTATCATCGATTATCCAATCTCGCCCCGTCATCAACGGCTTTGACGGCTGAACTGACGAAATCAACGACTGGTCAATACGGGCGGAAACGTCGTCGGCCGATTGCTGCGACCGGCGGCGACCGGCGGCGGCGGCGGCGGCGGCGGTGGCGGCGGTGGCGGGGTACACGCCCACACGATTCTACGCGCGTGGCTTCATTTTCTTTCTCGGTTGCTATGGTGGAGATGCTGGGAGGAGAGAGAGAGAGAGAGAGAGAGAGAGAGAGAGAGAAGAGAGAGAGAGAGAGAGAGA
>NW_014585348.1:0-3851 GCF_000485595.1 Priapulus caudatus
GCTCAAGACAAATTCAAGGAATAGTTAACTGATTGTTGTCATGATGTGTAATTTATACATTTAATAATAAGAAGCAATAATAATAAAATAACTAGATACGTTAATCATAAATGAAGTTACTCAACAAATACAAGATAATAATAAATGTTATCTCGCTTCTCAAATTATTTGATTTTATTATATTGTATATATTATAATTATTTTATAACTGATAGCTAATCTGAAATATGGCTGCATAACATTCGAAAAGTAATAGTAAAGACCGGTAGCTCGCTTGACAGGACGGTCCGCACGAAAACCACTTTCATATACACGCGAGGTGTATCTCGTATTGTAAAGCGTGGTCAAGAAATCGACTATGAGGTAGGGACTCAGCAAATCATAATGGGCAATCAATTCACGAAAACTGCTGCAGCCAATTCTGATACAAGCGGAAGCCAGGCATATTGGTATAAAATAATACAATCGTAAATTAGTTAATAGATGACATTTTGCAGTCTTGATACTAAGATTGTGTAGCATGTAGCTCTCTCAAGTCTTCAGAATCACGCGAGTGTCATCGTGCTACTCGCGGGGAGGGGATGAAGGTCGTTTAGTAGGTGACAGCATTAACCTCTCACGAATGTTAATTTTATTCGATAGATAGGAAATGAAAGCGAGGTTTATGAAAATCATAATACTTTTAATAGCCGTGGATATGAAACTGATACTGTTCATGAAATGTATACATATCTGATGCAGGTAAATGTCCTATGTGATAGGGCAAGGTGTAAAAGGATTCATCATTTTCTCATTCTCTTTCGAGCAAAGCCAATTAAGCGCGTAGTAGGCAATTCGGATCGCATGCATTTATGCATGCGATCTCAGAAATATTACCAATGAACCAGATAACTATGTCGGAATATAACACACTAAAATATATAGCATACAAGGTTATTAATTTAGGTACAGAATATAATATCGGTCTAATAAGGTACACTGAATATAGGGTGTGTGACTAATATAATACGTATAAATATTAAATACTTGGTAACTAATTACTATTAAAACTATTCTAGCGAAAGTAGAACGTATAACTCTTGAAGACTAAGCAGAAGGCATGAATAATTAATGAATTATTAATTATGTGAAGAGAGTATATACTGTATGTGTATATGTATTGATAAAAGTAGTGAGGCAGAAGAGTGTGTAAGAATATGTTAGTATAAGGAGAAGAGGTATGGATAATAAGTGATGATATGACTGTTAATGTTTCACAATTGTAATTTACAATATGATGTGTTGTATACGCCTTCAATTGGATCCGGTGCTTATGTTGTGTGCTCTATAATTAATTCATGATTTTCTAAGCAATAGCGGTCGCTCACCCTTACTAGTGTTTTATACGTGAACGTGTCTCGTAAGCATGAGGTGTAGGCATTTAATTCCAGAATTCTGCGACTATATGTCTATGTGCAACCATCTAGGTGTCTCATAACAATAATTTCGTACTAGGCGTGTTTTAGGTTTAGTTTTTCAAAAAACACCTAGTAACTGAGCGAGGTATGCTGATTTAGTGATAAAGGTGACTAGACTACGACGTCATCTTAGGGCGTGTAAGTTGTAAGACATGTTTAGATAATATATCAGTGAGCAAATACGATGTATATGAATTATATTAGTAATTAGTTATAGCCCTTATGTGAAGTGTGAGTCGTGCACCACCAGTAATTTGATAGTGTATTGGGAGACCGTGCGATACTCCGTTGAATTCGTGATATAGCGTTACTGTATCTACAGATATTATAACTAGGCATATGTTAGATTCAACGAAGACAAAACAAGGGGCGTCAGAATGAGACAGAATACGAATGAACGACGGGAGAGTACAGGACGATACGATATATAAGTAGCATATATTATGAAATGCGTGTGTTATTAGTCGTGAGTTTTGATCGATCAGAAAGCGCAGCAACTATCGATTAGTCATGGTTAGTGAAAACAACCAGCTAACAAATGGCCAGTAGAGTTTAGATTTACAGTATAGTGAATGTGTATCTAGCGTCAAGAACGAAGGTGTGCAACTTGCTGACTCCAGTGTTGAACTAAGCCGAAGGCTGATGACAGCCTGTGTGGACTACGTACAAGATAATATAAACACTCTGTAGATGAATCTTACAGAAGAGAAGTAGCCAAGATGCGAGAAGAGGAAAATGTTAAAGTTGACATGCCTTGCGATTGTACGGCAGTGTTCAAATATGCTTAACTTGTTGAGCAAATATGAAACTAAGTTTGACTATACAAATTCAATTCAGATTCAAAGTTGTTCGCTGCGCTAGGTGTAAAACCGTTTTCCAGCAAACGATCACTGATATCGACGTGTTGCGGCTGGCAGATTAATGCAGAACTCTGCACGAGTGTAAACTGCAAGGCAACCTAGTACATAACACTTTCGTAACAGCCGGTTAGGTTTTTCAAGACGTCAAGAGCGCGATCTTGCGATTTAGTGAAGACTACTAGAGATGGCGGAACTTAAATGAATATACGCGGACACGAAGCTTATAAGTTGTACGCGTGACACAAGCAAACGACAGTTGATCTAGATACTCGTGATCTGTGGAATAATTCTAGACTAGGAGACGGATAATCTACGTAAACGAATGAACAAAACGTAAAAATGAAAACAAAGAAATAACGAGAACGACAGAAAATAACGCTCGGAAAATGGCTCGGGTTTGCTTCGTGATGACGTATTTGATAACTGATTCGAATAAGTGACTAGCATATTCGCATATAGTATGTGTTGCGTGGCAAACCAATCAGTGACTAAACAAATGGCGTAGCGTATGTTATACATTGTGATGTTTTAGGTGTGAACCAAAAGAGGTGGTGATTGTGAAGCTCAGTGTGAACTACCGCAGGTCTGTGGACGCCTGTGTTGCTAAACGTACAAAGGTGTGTAATTGATGATTCATAGGAAGAAAAAAGATAGTCAAGATGCAGAAGGAGAGAATAAATGTAAAAGTTGCTGGTTGTGTCGGCCCTTATCATATCTTATTTTTAGAAATTTGTATTACGAGGTGAACACCGAGAGTAAAGACGCACCTCTAAGAGAGAAAGTTCTTATAATCGGTGAATTCTATGTAAATCAAGATTTAACAACTTGCCACAGTAATGTACGAATAAGTTGTACTTGTAATGTAACTGTAAGCGTGAAAAGTAAAACTAAAAAGGTTATAAGTAATATAGATTAATACCAGGCCATACGTGCCACGTACGAATTATATAAGCAGTCAATATATTATCTATTAATATTTATATAGAACCCCACATTCAGAATGAGATCATCATGATATGAAATTAATACTTATAAAAACCGTCAGTAAACTCATAAATTATAATTGCTAGATAATTTTTATGTTTTCGTGATTGTCATGATGTTATGCATACTAAAAATTAGTATAACGTATTATAGTAGTTACATAGTAGTAATACTGAAACTACTAGGAGAGATTGCGAGAAGTGCACGGAATTGTGTTTCCTTAGTTTCGCGTAATCACAATTCTCGCGAGAAGGCGATGGGCTCGACATTGATAGTAGCGATGGACGGACCGCGGACCGTACTCACGGATCCGGACACGGGCGAGGAGAAGGATTTCGTGTTTGACTACAGCTACTGGTCGCACGACGGTTCGGTCGAACAAGCGAACGGCTACATCACCCCTGCCGCCGGAAACACGAAATTTGCCGACCAGGTATGGTAATATGCACGCAAAACCTAGATTTCACATTTCAAACATAAATGCATGTATACATGTATTTATTTTTAGCTCATCTGATGTAGTCAGATGCAGTTTGTAGAATCGCATGAT
>NW_014585349.1:3037-3850 GCF_000485595.1 Priapulus caudatus
ATATATATATATATCATGGTGATGAGTAGACATGTATGTGCATCGGGGTTATGGATGATTTTAAATGAATGAATTCAGAGAGATTGATGTCGACAGCACGCGTGGCACATTTAGCAGGAAACGAACGCATCGTCGCACGCGCTCGACACCATTTTTCAGAGCCTCACGATTCAATCTGATCCAATAGCGTTTTATAGCTGCTGCGGCTGCTGCTACTGCTGCTGCTGCTGCTGCTGCTGCTGTTGCTGTTGTCACTGCTACTGCTGTTGCTGGTACTGCTGCTGCTGCTGCTGCTGCTGCTGCTGCTGCTACTGCTTTACACACGTACGGGATGCATGGAAGAGGAGGAGGAGGAGGAGGAGGAGGAGGAGAAGAAGGAGGAGGAGGAGAGAGGAGGAGGAGGAGGAGGTGGAAGGAGGAGAGGAGGANGAGGGAGGAGGAGGAGGAGGTGAAGGAGGAAGAGGAGGAGGAGGAAGAAGAGGAGGAAGAGGAAGAAGAGGAGGAGGAGGGAGGAGAAGGAAGAGGTGGAGGAGGAAGAGGAGGAAGAGGAGGAAGAGGAGGAAGAGGAAGATGATGAGGAAGAGGTGGTGGTGGCGGAAGAGGAGGAGGAGGAGGAGGAGGAGGAGGAGGAGAAGGAGGAGGAGGGGAGAAGGAGAAGGAGGAGGAGAAGGAGGAGGACGAGAAGGAGGGGGAGGAGGATTAATAATACCGTAAGAGCGTGAGTCGTTGATATTCAAGCAATCGACTTTGGCATGTAACCGTCGAGTGGGGCTGTATATACATATATATATATATATATATATATATATGTGT
>NW_014585350.1:0-591 GCF_000485595.1 Priapulus caudatus
TCTCTCTCTCTCTCTCTCTCTCTCTCTCTCTCTCTCTCTCTCTCTCTCTCTCTCGTTCCATCGCCCTCTTTTCTTCTTGTGCGTCCCTCTCTTCTCGGTCTCGCTCTCTCTCTATCTATCTATCTACATATCTATATCAGTCTCTATCTATCTATCTATCTCTCTCTCGGCGCGTGCGTGCGTGCGTGCGTCCCTACATGCGTATGTGCGTCCGTACATGCGTGTGTGCGTGCGCAGCATCCTCACTAGCAACTACGGATGGATACAACAAGTCTCTCAGTGCAATTTCCCCCGCCGGATCCATGGCATGATCGACCCTTCCCTCCCTCGCGCGTACACACGCTGCCGGGTAATATCTGGTCGGCACACACGTCGGCCTAATCGCTGCTTAGTACGCCCTAAAGACGTTCCTATGCTAATTTATGTCGTTTTCAATACGGAGCATGTTCACTCTCCCGCAGACTCTATTTCACTCTCTGTCTCTCAATATCTCTCTCTCGCGCGCGTGCTCTCTCTCTCTTTCTCTCTCTCTCTCTCTCTCTCTCTCTCTCTCTCTCTCTCTCTCAATCTCTCTCTCTCCTCTCTCTCTTT
>NW_014585350.1:1720-2371 GCF_000485595.1 Priapulus caudatus
CTCTCTCTCTCTCTCTCTCTCTCTCTCTCTCTCTCTCTCTCTCTCAATCTCTCTCTCTCCTCTCTCTCTCTCTGTCTCTCTCTCTCTCCATCTATCTATCTATCTATCTCTTTCTCCCTCGCCCTCCCTTTTCGAAATGCTCACTTGTCCCCCCTCGCCCCTCGTCCGGACCACTCCCCACGACCACGGGAGTAAGAGCGACCGAAAACAGGTTACCAATCGTAAGCTGAACACTTTCGCAGTGGCCTGAAAATACTTTGCAAATACTCGAAAAAATGATAGCATAACAAAGCGTATCATTATCTCCGCGGTACCAGTCGGATACTTCTAGGTAAACAGAAATCAAGCAGCCGAAAACTAAATAAGATCAAAGCAGCAGAACCGGCGGGTTATGATATAATGGCGGGAACGGCTGGACGGGACTGTGTGACGACGGAGCCACGCCGGCAGACCACGATAATAAGCACGGCTAGCCGCTACACGCACTAATGCTACTAACCCTAAACCTAACACCATCGCGCTAGGGTGAATGGGTTAACAGCGGCATATAGAGTAGTGCACGAACATATATAACTATACTTCTATAGATACATCTCTTTCTCTCTCTCTCTCTCTCTCTCTCTCTCTCTCTCTCTCTCTCTCTCTCTCTCT
>NW_014585350.1:3416-3850 GCF_000485595.1 Priapulus caudatus
GCACACACACACACACTCTCTCTCTCTCTCTCTCTCTCTCTCTCTCTCTCTCTCTCCCGCTACACAGTGTTTTCTCCCTGTCCCTCTTTATCACTCGCCTCCTCCCCTCTCCACAAACAAGCACTCCGCCCCCACCGCCGCATTTAGCTGCAAACTCAAGCATGAACCATTTCGAAAAGTTATTAAAACCATTAGCAAGTTTACAACCCCGTGGTGGCCTCACCAACCAACCACCACCAACCCGTGCACACAGCAGAGGGGAGGGGGCACGGTAAGCGACTACTTAATCGTACACCCGATCTCATCCGCCGTGTGAAGCAACGAGTGCAGTAGTCAGTAGTCTTGCTTCGTCACTGGACGCCGGCTCTGCTGGGATGGCTGCGACAGGCACGCACACACACACGCACACACACACACACATATATATATATATA
>NW_014585351.1:0-3138 GCF_000485595.1 Priapulus caudatus
AGTGTATATCATGAGGTGTGTAGGTCAATGTATATCATGAGGTGTGTAGGTCAATGTATATCATGAGGTGTGTAGGTCAGTGTATATCATGAGGTGTGTAGGTCAATGTATATCATGAGGTGTGTAGGTCAATGTATATCATGAGGTGTGGGGGTAGGTGTATATCATGAGGTGTGTGTACGGTAAGCAGCAGCAGCAGCAGCAACAGCAGCAGCAGCAGCAGTAGTAGTAGNAGATATAGAGCGAGAGCGAGCAGAGCATAGGCAGAGTTGATGAGAGACAGGGGAAGAGAGAGGGAGAGAGAGAGAGAGCCGTGGATTGCTAACCTCTCGCTACTCCTCCTAACTTCGCTGCACTGCTGACCCCCCCCTGACGCACCACCAGCCTTATAGCATCAACAGCCCATGGAACAGGCGTCAGTCTGTCATAAACATCATCATGTCTGGTCAGGTACGATAGTAGCCACTGGCCAGCCCTTAAGCACACCACGCACGCCACGCACCCCCGCGCACGCACAGCCGCACACGCACGTACGCCACTACGCACGTACACATATATATAAACCACACACACACACACCACTGCAGGCGACGAAGAGCGCGCACTCCGACACATATAACACAGCACTACTGCACATACAACATCATATATACACACACAGCACACAGCACACGACGCACGCACGCACGCACACTAACACACACACGCACACACACATATATAAACACAACCACACACACCACGTAGCGCACGTTTGTCTTTATTAACTCCTGATACAACCAAACACCAGGAGTAAATAAATACCTTAGTGTTGACCTTGGTATACCTTGGTATACCTTGGTGTTTATTAGCCATTGATAACACGTGAACTACACACATGCACGCACGCACGCACGCACGTACACACGCGCACACACGCACGCACGCACGCGCACACACACACATACACGCACGCACGCGCACACACACGCATGCACGCACACACGCACGCACGCACGCACGCACACACACATGCACGCACGCGCACACACACGCACACACGCACGCACGCACGCACGCACACACACGCACGCACGCACGCACACACACATACACGCACACACACATACACGCACGCACGCACACACACGCATGCACGCACACATGCGATACCCTCTACGTTCTTCAACTTCTACGATGCATTGAAATCAGCTCAGCAAAAAATGTTGAACACAAACAGAAATACTATTGATTTTTCCAATCGGTGATAAATAAACCAGCAAGAAAGCGAGAGCGCGGGCTGGTTGCCCCGAACCACGGTGCCTTGAGAGCGAGAGAGCGAGAGAGAGGGAGAGAGAGAGAGAGCGCAGCGCAGAGACCGAGAAGAGAGGCCGAGAGAGCAGAGAGGGAAGGAGCGCGCGCGCGAGAGAGGAAAATAGAGCAAGAGAGAGCAGAGAGAGAGAGGAGCGAGAGAGAGAGAGAGAGAGAAGAGAGAGAGAGAGAGCAGAGATGAGAGAGAAGAGCAGAGATAGGAGAGAAAGAGAGAGAGGAGAGAGAAGAGAGAGAGAGAGAGAGAGAGAGAGATAGAGAGAGAGAGAGAGAGAAGCAGAGAGAGAGAGAGAGAGACGAGAGAGAGAGCGAGAGAGAGAGAGAGAGAGCAGAGCATGAGAGAGCAGAGAAGAGAGAGAGAAGAGGAGAGAGAGAGAGCAGAGAGAGAGAGAGCAGAGAGAGAGACGAGAGAGAGAGAAGAGAGAGAGAACGAAGAGAGAGGAAGAGAGAGAGAGAGCAGAGCAGAGAGAGAGAGAGAGCAGAGAGATGTAGAGCAGAGAGAGAGAGAGCAGAGAGAGAGAGAGAGAGAGAGAGAGAGAGCCCAGCCGAGAGAGAATTAAGAAGAGCGGGAGAGAGGAATGCCGAGGAGGGCGAGAAAGTAGAGCGCCCGCCACACGCAGAGCGGATGGAGATGAGAGGAGCTTTCCCTGATCTAGGGTTGTTTTCCACCTCCATCCGCTCCCCCCTGATCTAGGGTTGTTTCCCTCCATCCCTCCCCCCTAGATCTAGGGCTGTTTCCCCTCCATCCCCTCCCCCTGGGATCTGAGGCGCTGTTTCCCCCTCGCATCCGCTCCCCGCCTGCATCTAGGGTTGTTTCCCCGCCATCCCTCCCCCCTGATCTAGGGCTGTTCCCCTCCCATCCCTCCCCCTGATCTAGCCGGGGGGTTGGTTTCCCACCTCCATCTCCTCCCCCTGATCTAGGGCTGTTCCCCCCTACATCCTTCCCCATCCCCCCGAGCTGCCGACCTTGGAGGTTATTCCCAGGTCTTGGACGAACGATCAGCAGAGCGGTAGGCTGCGACTGCGCGGCCTGGCATATACATATACATACACGTGTGGGTTTCATGCCTGCCTGCCTGCCTGCCTGTCTGTCTGCCTGCCTGCCCGCCTGCCTGCCTGCCTGCCTGCCTGCTTCCCTGCGTGCCTGCCTGCCTCCCCCTCAGATAGCCAGATACACCTTACCTCACGACCTGCCCTCACAACTCTCCCTCCACGCTAGATCTAACCACTCAATACTCCCCCACCCCCTCAGATAGCCAGATACCACCTTACCTCACGACCTGTCCACACAACTCTCCCTCCACGCTAGATCTAACCACTCAATACTCCCCCACACCCTCAGCCACTCAACCTCTTACCTCACGACCTGTCCACGCATCCCTCTCCCCCGGCCTACCCGGATGGCTGGAGGGAGGCCGGGGGAACAGCGCTCGTGAATTGAATAGCTTATTGTTTCACGTGAAACGGAAAAGCTCAATGAAAANGAGAGAGAGAGAGAGAGAGAGAGAGAGAGAGAGAGAGAGAGAGAGAAAGTTCAGCCGGCGACGATGCAGGAAGGTATTGATGGATTTAACGTGAGAACAGGTTTAGCGTGGATCGTAGCCGTGTGTGTGTGTGCGCGCGCGGGTGTTACACTGTTATCATGCCGGGGGCCAACCAGCCCGCCGCCTTACCTGCCGTTTTACCTGCACTGTTACCTGCACTGTTACCTGCCGTATTACCTGCACTGTTACCTGCAAGCCTGCCGTGTTACCTGCCCCTTACCTGCACTGTTACCTGCAAGCCTGCCGTGTTACCTGACCATACCTGTACCCGCCCGCCTACACAGAC
>NW_014585351.1:4551-4877 GCF_000485595.1 Priapulus caudatus
TCTCTCTCTCTCTCTCTCTCTCTCTCTCTCTCTCTCTCTCTCTCCAGCTACACAAACTCAAACCTGTCAACACTGCACTCGCGTTCACGCGCAGATGCCTGTCAACGTGACGTGTGTGTAAACTACAACCCTGTCAATACTGAGTACAGGTAAACACTCCCACGTCCGTCAATACTGAATACAGGTAAACACACACACGTCCGTCAATACTGAGTACAGGTAAACACACCCACGTCCGTCAATACTGAGTACAGGTAAACACACCCACGTCCGTCAATACTGAGTACAGGTAAACACACCCACGTCCGTCAATACGGAATACAGGT
>NW_014585351.1:6249-6640 GCF_000485595.1 Priapulus caudatus
CCGTCAATACTGAAAAACAGGTAAACACACCCACGTCCGTCAATACTGAGTACAGGTAAACACACCCACGTCCGTCAATACTGAATACAGGTAAACACACCCACGTCCGTCAATGCCGCACGCAGTCAGGTACACGCGCGCGCACACACACCTGTACGTACGTGCTACAGTCGCGTGCGTATTCGAGCGTGTACACGACATTACACTGCTACGCTCGATGCACCAGCAATACCAGCATCTGAGCATTTGTCAATACTTCCAAGTATGTACGGAAACAGACACTCGTTAATCTTTTGCCCGTGAGCGTAAAGCCACACCTATATATATATATCTATATATATATATATATATATAGTATAATAATATATATATATTATTATACTACTATTCT
>NW_014585352.1:0-3847 GCF_000485595.1 Priapulus caudatus
AGACGCACTCGAGAATCCGTGTTCACAATCGGGCGCATTAAATAGTAAAACATTGTTGAAGAGTCTCTTAAGAACGAAGAGACTATCCAAGACTGAGATTGTAAGCGGCTGTGCAGGAATAGATGCAAGGTAGAGTACTATAATAATATAGTTGCCTGTAATACTCTCTTGGCTCGCCCAGACACACGGAGCATGTCGTGCTGAGTGTAACATTTTAGTTAAACTTCTAAAATGAACGGATGAAAGGAAAAAGAACAACATTTCTCACCGTCCTCGTGGCACACCTGGTGAAATAAAGCATCGTTGCAGCTGATGACAACGCTATCATTATACACATTTTCAAAATATATTTCTCAGTTTCCCACGGAAATATCGATTTGCGCAATGCCGCGTTGCGCCGAAACAATATAGAGCATGCGGCGAAATTTGAATTCAAAATCATTCTCGGTCTATCGACAGTATAGGGAAACTAATGGTAAAATTCGGCGACCCGTCGTACGGCCGACGGCGATATGCGCATAAAAAAGAAAAATATAACGGCGCATATGTTTTAAGACGGCACAAGCTGTCTGCATAAAGGTTGGAAATCGTATGTCATTGTGACAACGCAGGGCCAGGTGTCGTAACGGTTCTTTGTGCTGGCACTTGCTAAGCAGCGTGAGCTACGCGTAGACGTTGTGGCAGCTCTAGCCTCGCTGGCTGTGATGCGGTTTAAGTTTAACCTGTTTTTGAGTATAAACGCAGTCATAAACGCTATACGATAATGTTATTGTTCTTACGATCGGAGACATAACAATTAGTGTCATGAAAAGTGGATGCAACTGCTTGAACGTCTGAAAGGGGGGTCGACCATTTTACGCTAGGGTTGACCTTGGCGCGATGCGTATTTGCAACTGAGGCTGGGAAGGAAGAAGCTGCAAGAGCTCTGTGTAATAAACACACCCTAAGGGTGACTTTTCAAGTATACTCGATGTGTTTTGGAATGCCATCGAGTCCCAGGGCGCAGTTCCAGGCGTTGCATGGACTCGTTGATTTCGGCCAGCTTCCTGTGGTAGCTGCATACCTAGATACGACTAATCATTTACAGTCCGGTATTACGAGAAGCAGAACCCTGGGAGAATTTGAAAATCTTCTAAAAATACCGGTGCCTCAGTGAGTTTGTGCTTCCGGATTCCGTTTTGGAAAAGTGTGAATTTTCATGAAGTCGGTCGAGGTACCTGGACATGTAATAGTAGCAATGCACATGACTCTCTAAGTCATCAATTAAAGTCTGTCGATCAGTTGCACACGCGCCGAAAAGTTGCTCAAGAAATCCAAAGCATGTTATGGGGAAAATAAACTATACTGACCTGCTTCATAGGCCGATCTGTCAGAAAAGGCGTAGACCTACTGTATGCCCTAATGCGGAAAAAACGCAAAGGTTGAATGGAAGCACAGCCGCAAGAAAAGCTTTCCAACTGCTTAAGAGGGAAGTCAATTGATCAACACAGCTTAACGCACTATGATGACTCTAAACCACTCATCTTAGCGAATTGATGCATCGCAGCATAGAATTGGAGCGTTGCTATTGCGAATTGGAAAAGGAGTGAATACCGCATTGCGGCATGCCATCAAAGCCCTAAACGAACAGCAGGTAAAAATAATTCGCAGGATAGACCAAAGGCTCTGTCAGTCGTTTATGGGGTACGAAGTTCAGACAATTTCATGTACGGTCTATGGAGCATTCTCGCCTGAAAACAGACCACAAGCCTCTTGGTTGTCCAATATTCTCTCCAGACAAAGAAACGTTCAGTGTTTAGCAGCACAACGGCTTTCAGCGTTGGGCAATTAGCGCGTAATTAGTCCTATCAGTACGAGCATTTGCTACAAGCCAAGTGCACAGCATGTAACGCAGATGGTCTTTCGCGTTACCGAGGACCGGATGTTATATCGATATAATAAAGTATAGAGAGGAAGAAAACATCGAGAATTGTATCACGCTATCCATGACCCGCGTTCACACGTAGCAAGTGAAGAAATCCGGTATTTAGCGTTCACACGAGGCAAAACAATACAAGCGGCCCAAGAAATACGGGTATCTAAACAGATCCGGTATTCATTGTAAATACGAGGCTTCCCAGAATCCCGAAAATAATTTGCCGTGCTTCAGAAATACCGCGGATTTCTTGACCGCGCATTCTCGTGTGAACGTTATAATACCGGTATTTCTGAAGCCGGCGTATTTTATAGACTGGTCCGGCGCTCGACCAGTTCCATGTAAACGCGAGTGGAACTGAACGAGCGCGGACCATCTACGTATTTTCTCGGCAGTTGGTGCGCATTGCCATTGTTATTTCGCATTGTACGCTTTGATTGTTTAAAGCACTCGGCAGCTCGCAAAATACCGTATTTCTGGAGCCGCGAAAGTCAAGCGTGTGAACGCTCGCGCGTATTTGTCTCAGATACGGTATTTCGGCAATCCGTATTTCATAAATACGAGGTCTCGTGTGAAGCGAGGCCTATTGATGAGTTAGATAGTTTTCCCCTTAAAGGCGCAGGATGCAAAGGTCGAAAGCGCACCAAGGACTCTCGACTGAAGCAAGTTAAATCGGCATACTAGAGGATGCTCGCTGGCCGGAAAATCTCAAACGGAACAAACGCACCTGCGCCCATTCTGAATCACAGGGACTTACTTTTTATTTCACGACATCATCTGCTACAACGNATCGTCGTGGTAGTGGTCGTCGTGGTGGTGGTCGTCGCCGTGGTAGTCATCGTCGTGGTGGTGGTCGTCGTCGTCGAGGTCATCGTCGTGGTGGTGGTCGTCATCGTCGTGGTGGTCGTCGTCGCCGTGGTGGTCGTCGTCATCGTCGTGGTGATAGTGGTCCTTGCCGTCGCCATGGTGGTCGTCAGCGTCGTGGTGGTGGTCGTCCGTCGTGGTCGTCGCCGTGGTAGCCGTCATCGTCGTCGTGGTGGTCGTCGCCGTGGTGGTCGTCATCGCCGTGGTGGTGGTCGTCGCCGTCGTGGTTGTCGCCGTCGTGATAGTGGTCCCTGCCGTCGCCGTGGTGGTCGTCGTTATCGCCGTGGTGATAGTGGTCCCTGCCGTCATCGTCGTGGTGGTCGTCATCGTCGCCGTGGTGGTCGTCATCGTCGTGGTGGTCGTCATCGTCGCCGTGGTGGTCGTCATCGTCGTGGTGGTCGTCATCGTCGTGGTGGTGGTCGTCATGGTGGTGGTCATCGTTGTGGTGGTGGTCGTCATCGTCGTGGTGGTGGTCGTCGTAAAGTGGTCCCTGCCGTCGTCGTGGTGGTCGTCATTGTCGTGGTGGTCGTCGTCCTCGTCGTGGTGATAGTGGTCCCTGCCGTCGTCGTGGTGGTCGTCGCCGTGATGGTGGTCGTCATCGTCGCCGCCGTGGTCTACCACGGCGACGATGACGACCACCACGGCGACGGCCACAACGGACGACTACCACGGCGACGATGACGACCACCACGGCGATGACGACCACCACGGCAACGATGACGACGACCACCACGGCGACGACCACCACCACGGCGACGGCCACGACGGACGACCACCACCACCACGGCGATGACGACCCCACCACCACGACGATGACCACCACGACGACGACCACCACCACGACGATGACGACCACCACGGCGACGACCACCACCACGACGATGACGATCGTCATCGTCGTGGTGGTCGTCGTCGCCGTGGTGGTTGTCGTCATCGTCGTGGTGGTGGTCGTCATCGTCGTGGTGGTCGTCATCGTCGCCGTGGTGGTCGTCATCGTCGCCGTGGTGGTCGTCATCGTCGTGGTGGTCGTCATCGTCATGGTGGTGGTCGTCGTGGTGGTGGTCATCG
>NW_014585353.1:1374-2181 GCF_000485595.1 Priapulus caudatus
AAAGATATTATCTCTATTTTCCAGAAGGCGATGGTTGAACACGAAAGTTACATTTAAACAGCCAATCGCTTTGCAGGCGCTGCGGCGGCACCATCCACGCCAGACTCGGAGATGGAGCGTGACGTCATGGTGCAAGAGAAGCTGTACAACGGAACAATACGGCAGACGCGACGACAGCGCGCACGTCCTGCCGTCCTCGTAAGTTAGATCGCCGGCAGCAATAGACGCCCCCGCACGAGCCTGCACCACAACATGATGATATCACCGCGAAAACACAATCGATGCTTGTGTCGCGTCATTGTTTTCCGCTCTCGTCTTCCACATCTCCACTTCAAACCAATCGGCTCAACATGGATTATTACGTCATGACTCGTATAGGATGGCCAGCTGCGCTGTCGCCGTCCATGTTTGGGGCGCCGCCGTTAGGTTGCCTAAGCGGGGGGGGGTGTTAGGTCGAGATCCGTAGATGGATGGATTCAATGTGCGACTTGTCGTTTTCGCTCCTTACACAATGTAGAAATTTCACTCGAAGTTACTAACTATTGAATACCGGGGTTTATCGAGTTGGGAATGTTGGAGGAGGGAATGGAGTTGGGAATGGAGTTCCATCCAAACATACTCCTAACAAAGTAGATCATGGTGCACCGTGATTTTGTGCTGCTCCGTTTACATATATGCAAAGATGTTTTTAGCGCCTAAGCAAATCCAATTGGTTCTGACATTGCTCCTGACATTCCGACCATGGAGGAAGAATGATAATATACGTATGAGAGTGGCTTGGGAGAGAATTGGTTTATGATACGAGAA
>NW_014585354.1:0-3846 GCF_000485595.1 Priapulus caudatus
TCGAGTGTGGCATCGCTAGTGCCCCGGTCACCTGGTATGTATGGTAGTGTACTGACGGGTATTGTATGTGAAGATAATAGCTAGGTGTACTGTAGTGGTATGTAGTGTAATGTATGGGTCATGGTCATCGCGTATGGTTATGTACTTGTATTTTATGAATTCTATCGTATGTAATGCTAACGTGCTTCACTGATGTATCCCTATCAGTCCTCGGCCATCTGAAATGCCTCCCTCGCTATGTAACTTGCTCGTTGCATGTATGGTATGTATGCGTATGTATGAACTGTTTTCTTTCTTTCTTTCTCTCTCTCACTGTCAGCTGGTATCCGTATGTCTGTACGCTGTGATCGCTTATGTATGTATGTACCCAGTGTATTGTATGTATGTATGCTATGTATGTATGTTCCTGTATGTCCACTGTATGTATGTATGTACTGTCTGTATGTATGTATGTATGTATGTATGTACCTGTATGCCCTATGTTATGCTATTGTATTGGTATGTCATGTATGTATGAATGTATGTATGGTATGCTCATGTACTGTATCATGTATGGTTATGTTACTCCGTATGCCAACTGTACTGTAGTGTGCCATGCATCGACATGCCTCGCATGCCTATGCCCATGGCATGCATGCATGCATGCAATCGCATTGCATGCATGCACTGCATGCATGACATGCATGGCATGCATGTATGTATGCCTATGTATGATGTATGTATGGTATGTATGTACTGTATGTCACTCGTCCTGTATGTTATGTACTGTACCTCGTATGTACGTACCTGTTATCCGTATCGTATGTATGTATGTACTGTGATGTCATGCTAGTTCGTACGTACTGGGCCATATCGTCATCGCTACCCCTGATGTATCCGCTCATGGTATGTTATGTATGCTTATTGTATAGCATTACCCTGCTATGCTCATCGATACTAGCCAATGGCACCTATTGTAATGCTACTGTACTGTATAGTACCTGCACTGCCTACGTCGTACTCGCTCTACGTGTATGTATGTACTGTAATACTACTGTATGCTATGTATGCTATCGTATGCTATGTATCTCGTAATGTTATGTATGTATGCTATGTATGTTATGCTCTGTAGTGTAATGCTATTATGTAAATGTATGCTAGCCGCTGTATGTATGTATGTATGTATGTATGTATGTTAGTGATACTCTGTACCCATGTACTGGTCACCTGTACTGTATGTATGTATGGTACTCGTTATGCTACTGCTACGTATGTATGGTATGCTATGATAATGCTATGATATGCTATGCTATGTATGTATGCTATTGTAATGTGATGTATCGCTTAACTGTATGTCCACTGCTATGCTACATGTATGTCATTGTATGCTATGTAATGTTACTTGTTGTCAGTGTACTTGATACTCGTATGTATGTGATGTATGTATGTTATGTATGTACTGATATCCCCGCCCTACTGTAATGCCTTATGTATGTATTGTATGTAATGTATGTCAATGCTATGTACTGTACGCGCCCCCCGCTGTAATGATATCGACTGCTATGGTATGTATCGTATGCATGGATGTTCACGTATGGTATTGGACTCCGTACTGTATGTCTGCTATGTCATGCTAATGTTATGTATGTACTTGTATGCTTATGTAACTGTATGCCTATGTATGTAACTTGTACTGGTATCGTCATCCGTATGTACATGTAATGTCAACGCTGCTACTGCTATGACTATAGTATGTATGTAACTGTATGTATGTACACGCTTATGGCCTATTCATTAGGTTGTTTACTGTAAATGCGTGACTGGTATGGTGGGTTAGTGGTCATGCTAATGCTATGTACCTGTAGGGGGTAGTGGGTGGCGGTCACTGGTACTGCTAGGTGTACTGCTACGTGTGATGTACGGTCTGTACTGGTATGTACGGTGGGCTACGTGGTATCGTATGCTAATGTCTGTAGTGCCCTCAGTCGTAGTGCGTGAGCGCGTGCTGGGACTGTATGCGCGTGTGTGAGTGTATGTAGGTGGTCATGTATGCTATGTAGCCTGTCATCCGTCCATGTATCGCTCTGTCACTGTCCCCCGCTACTGTCATCCGTACTGTAGTTTATGGTCATCGCTCACCTTGTTATGCTGATGTACGCTATGTTACTGGGGTGGAGCTGGCTATGTCATGTACTCGCTAGTTGCTACTGTACATGGTACTCTGTCATGTACAGTGTAGTAGTATGTACCTGCATGAGTCGGTAGTGGTATGGGTGATGTACGGTGTCATGTTATGCCTCATGTATGCTAGCGGGTATGATATCCGTCACGGTGTGATGTATCCCGTTATGTACTTCACCCCTGCAGACGATTATCACAACCACCCACGACAATTATCAATTAATCGCCAGCATCGCTACTTATTACTGTAACAACAGCGGCAAAACCTCCCGACACCTGTATTCCACAGCCCACTTCCGTCGACCACACCACCCGCACCCGGTCGACGGCCCCGCCCGTGTCACAATTGGCGGAGGATCGACTCGCCGGCTGGCCGTAATAGAGGCGGAGAAGCTCTTTACGGCTGACCATCACACTCTGCCCTCCTCGCCAACGGACCAGCCTCGATCGACGGTGTTCCGATCACCCTCACCCGTCATCCTACCCTCCCCGCACCCCTGACCATCTTGATGCCGCGCATCGCGCAGTCCGCCCAAAGTTTCTCACAGAGTTTCCAACACAACGACGCCCCATCCTCATACTGGTATCCGGGCAGAGCTCCGGCTGATAAAAAAAACCGCAGAACGCAGCGTGAGAAGACCGGCTGTGAATTTTCCTCGGAGTGATGTTTCCGCAAAATGCAATCGGGTGTAATTTGCCGGGCGACGGATGGCGATGACGCTTGGTTAGGTGTAGTGGAGTATCTACAAGTGCCGTGCCCATGCCACATGGCGGCTTGAGATGGGGCCGCGCGACACAGACACACCACCCAACAAGCGTCGCGCTGATCGCATCGTTGTACATAACATTAGAGTAACCATGCACACCCCGGCTCGCCGCGACACGCTACGCCGCGCGCAACACACACACGCGACGCCACGCACGCCAGCACCACACCCACCACCACACACACACGGACACAGCACACACCTACCCACACACCACCCACACCACCACCACACACCCAGCACAGCCACACACACACACAGCCACACACAACACAGCCACACCCAGCACCCAGCACACTACGCCGACACGCGCGCCGCACACGACGGCACGCAGCGCACGCGGCACGAACGCCACCGCCCAGCACACACCACACACAACCAACACAATACACATCACACCACATAGCACGCCAACGTGCAGCTCGCGGGCGGCGGCGCACACACACACACACACACACACACACACACACACACACACACACACACACACACACACACCACGTACCAGCCACACACCACGTACAGCTACACGCACGGGCGCACACACATGCACATATATCACGGTATATATCACACAACGACTTAACGTGTTTCGCGTATTATTTGATGTGCCCTAACCCTAACTCTATTATACAAAAGTGTCTTTGTTTAATCAATAATTTTGCTAGTACACGCTGGGTGATTTATATACATTTATTGGTTGGCACACTATTTTTCTGTAGATCGTTATAAAGATCCACTAATTTTCTAAACGGCTTTCTAAACGCACATCGCGAAAATTCTTTATATCTATTAATTTATAATACTATTCTTTAATTGCGCAGTTCGCCCATCTTTGTTACAGCAGCACGAATACACCCTATGCGTATATATATATATATATATATATATATATATATATATATATATATATATATAC
>NW_014585355.1:0-3846 GCF_000485595.1 Priapulus caudatus
TATTGAATTTATAGGCGAAACGGGGTTTATTATGTCTTTAAGCACGACCTGTCATATACTCCTGCACTTCATTTTCGGCTAACGGCGACAATGTCGTGATAGTCGCTCGTTTTTATCTAAAATTCAACTGCTCGTCAGGATCTACATTTTGAAGCCAGATATCATTCTCGCCAGCAGTTCACCATTTCGAAAATCGTTACTAGAACGCCTGCATTTGGACTTCCGTTCGATCTCACCCGATATAGACGAGGGCCGTCATGCGGATGAGCATGCTGAGGACTATGTCTGTCGTCTGGCTCGGGGCAAGGCGCAAGTCATCGCGAAACAATACCCTCTATCGATCATTATTGGCTCGGATCAGTGCGCTTTGCTGGATGGTAAGGTGCTTGGCAAACCAGGCTCACATGAAAACGCTTTAAAGCAACTGAAAAGCGCACAGGGAAAAACGGTGGTCTTTCATACCGGGTTATGCGTCATGCAACAAGCGAGTGACTTTTGCGAGGTGGAAGATGTTCTATTCGAAGTCAGCTTTCGCGAACTTAGCGATAAACAACTCGAACATTACCTCCGTGTTGAACAGCCCTATGCCTGCGCTGGCAGTTTTAAATCTGAAGCTTATGGCATATGTCTGCTCAGTAAAATGCGAGGTGACGACCCCACCGCGCTAGTGGGGTTACCCTTAATACGGTTGACCCGCCTGCTGGAACAAGGCGGGGGTCACGTTATCTAGGGGCTATAGCCTTATAATGGCTATTCGAGCACGGCCCATTGTGAAATAACTACTTGGTCTTGGTGGCAATTGAGTGGCCACTTGTTGTCCCGAGATAAGTGGTGCTAATTGATGCACCAAGACGATCGCGCAGGCGATCGAAGTCAGAGTGACCGCACTAAGGGGTGAAGTTGGACTATTTTCGTCTGCTATCGATGTAATCTCTTGCGACACTATGAGTGAACGCAAACGCCCATCGACGCAGTCACCAGGGATATGGCCTTTTTCCACCCAGTCGCAGAATTGCAAGCCGCTGAAATTAAGGCCGGGCTGCTGAATGAGACGATCACGCGCCCGCCATGCTTGTTGACTGCGTGTAAATAAAATGCTGGTGAACTTCGTTTGAGCATCCTTTTGTAAATGCGCTTTTGATCGCTATCCTGCGGCAGGAATGGATCTAATAGCCCCTTTATTCTGCACCCGCGGTTAAGAAGCCTTCGGTTTCGACACCCACTTTCTTCTCAATTCGAACGAATCCCGAAGTTATCGCCATGCGTAGACCTATCCGAGCCGGACTGCGACTTGATCTGTTGACAAAATCTTATCGGGCATCCGGCAGCAACAAAGTAGCCACCCGAGCTGCCATATGCGGATACAACGACGTATAGAGGAATCGATTCATGCTTTTCGCGGCAATCGGCGAATTTCAATCGTAAATATATGAATTGAACGGGCGATCCTTCGCAGGGGAATTAATTTCGAGTATGACGCCTTTTGGTGGTTTTCATTGTTAAACGCAGTGCCTTGAGTCCAGCACATTACATTGTCAAGCGCTGGCCTCATTCATCACTGGCGTATAACCCTGATAAACGTACGCAGTGCAGTATGCTGTTTATCAGCCTTCACCGTTGCTTCGGAATAGCTCTCGTCTCCCATGTCCAGGCCACGAACAAAGATATCGGGTCATATATAGCAAAAAACAGGAATCGAAAAAAATATGCGCGCAATCGCCGCGCTGCGTCGTGGCTCGTTTATAGGCCCGCGAAGGTTAACCTTGTGAAACTATTTTTCGTAATTCAAGATGCGGGCATTATATCGTCCTGCGATGCTATCCGGTTGACTGATTCATTGTGCGCGCACTGCTAACTATCAGAGACTTGAGTTTCATGTAATATCGTTTATCAGATGCGGTTAGGGTTCCCGATTGTCTCCCAAACAGGTTCATTAATGCCATGCCATAGATTAACTGCAACTGAATCCCATCGCCGAGGTTGTCTTGGCCATAATCGATATCATAAATGGTAATCGCCAACCATGATTTGCCTGGTCGGTCGTACCAGGTTTACAAGATCTGTTAGAATCTCTTCGAGCATTTGAGGATGCGCCTTAGATCGCGTCTCGTCGGCAACACCACGAGCTCATGTATAAAGTAATCACTGCAATCCACGTCGACACGAAGGTCTGGCGTCGAGCCCTTTCCGGCTCTTGGCCAGTTGCGATAGCAGGTGTATATTTTTGTTGATGCAAAAATGCCAAAAACAAGATTTCACGCCTTGAAAAACAGCTCATTCGCCATCACGGACTAAAGCCGTATAAGCGTTAGATCGATAGGCGTCTATTAAGTGGCATTTCCCCTGTCGAGTCAAGTTCAGAGGTGCCTAGAATCGATATCGCTTTGTCGAGGCTTAAGGCCAAATTATCTGTCGAATCGCAGTGCCTCTGGTGGCTGTAAATCATAAAATGCCTGGAAAGGCAGGTTGAATCCAGGTGATAATTCTGCGCCTGGTGGAATCAACTCAAAGGTTCATCCAGTCGAATTATTACCGCCTGATAAACCTTAACCATTGACAGGCCATTATTGATTGTAAACAGTTGTGGCGGGTGATTGAAACGACGGAGAAAGGACCCGGTTAGGTTTTTCACGATTGAGATCGGATTATTGTACCTCAGCCAGGCGACTGGCATGTACATGAGTCGTTTCATAATAGTTCTTATCATTATCACAGGTTATCGCGGAATACACCATTACTTATTGTCACCAGCAATTTCATGACCCCTCGGCCTGGCAATGCACGCGCCGAATTTGGTGTGTATTACACTTAAGACAAGCTGGATGGTTAGCACCGGCTAAGAGTGGCACCAGGGCTGACTATGCAAAAATACGGGTTAATGCTTTCGACACACTTATACTCACACAGGATCGCCATGTCGACATGGTACTACTTTTTAGCGTAGTTATGACCTTTCTTGCTATTCCGGTCAGCCATGAAGGCCATTTGACAATGGCGAGATAAATCTTGTTAAGAGAGTCATTCATTAACGCATCGCTGGCAAGTGCGATTAGAGCTTGCCGATTTTTCGCCAATAGCAAACAACCGCTAGTGTCGCGATCTAGTCGATGTACTAGTTCCATATCAGATTCGGGGTGAAGTTTTCGCATGATATCGATAACGCCGTAGTCGACCCCCGACCCGGAATGAACGGCGAGCCCAGAGGGTTTATCGATGACGACCAAATTTTTATTCTCAAACAATACGGATGACTCTATTTGTTCGAGCCATGTATTTGAAATCACGACAGGCTGATCGGGGTTCTGATCATTACGGATGGGTGGTATGCGGATTTGATCGCCCAGCTTTAGTTTGTATTCGGGCTTGCAACGTTTTTTGTTTATACGCACTTCGCCTTTGCGAATAATACGATAAATACGGGTGCGAGGAACATTTTTGAGAACCTTAAGCAGAAAGTTATCAAGACGTTGTCCGAGTTCAGAATCGGTCACATCATGCAATCGTACTGCCGACTTTATTTGTGGGTTATTTGTATTCAATGGATGGCACTACCGATAATTTGTGTTATATTCCGCCGCAGTATTGTACTGGTTATTGACCAGTCTAAACACTACCTAAACGTTTTTTTATAGAACACAATTCAGTTTAACCAGGGTTAAACCTTTGGTTTCTAATAAGATTAGTCCACTAAGACAACAACCTTAGTCAGTTGAACTGTGGGCATCATTTTTTGACACAGGCTCATGTACTGTTTCTTTTATAGTTATATTCTGATTCCAAGTATCGCACTGATCAGTGGTTCATACCGGCCACTTCAAGTCGCGCACCTGCGCGTATTAAATAACT
>NW_014585356.1:0-3846 GCF_000485595.1 Priapulus caudatus
ACACTGTCCAGGGAGTTTACACTGTCCCAGGAGTTTACACTGTCCATGGAGTTTACACTGTCCATGGAGTTTACACTGTCCATGGAGTTTACACTGTCCATGTAGTTTACACTATCCATGGAGTTTACGCTGTCCATGGAGTTTACACTGTCCATGGAGTTTACACTGTCCAGGGAGTTTACACTGTCCATGGAGTTTACACTGTCCAGGGAGTTTACACTGTCCATGGAGTTTACACTNCATCTCCGACGCTCCTCCCTTCTCCACAGCTTTCTCGCCCCTCCTCCTTGCTCCACAGACCGTATATCTCCTCCTTCCTTCCTCCTTATCTCCACCAGCTTCTCGGCCTTCCGACTTTCCACCCAACCTCTCTTCTCGCGCCTCCTGCCTTCTCCACCAGCTTGCTCCCCGCTCCTCCTATCTGCCAAACCTATTCTCGCCTTCCTCGCTTCCTCCCTTCTCCGACCAGTCTTCCTTCCATGTCTGCGCCACCACGACATCCTCATTCTCACACGCTAACAAACCTCTCCACTCTCACACACCTTCTGCCCTTCTCCCTAACCTCCTTCTACCACCAGCTTCTACCTTCCTCTCACACCTCTCGCTTCTGCCGCACCTCCTGGCCTGTCTGCCACCACGCTTCTGCCTCCTTCTCCACCACCTCTCTTTTTTTCCGCCCGCCCATCTTTCCTTCGTCCCCAGCTTCTCCCCGCTACTCCTTCTCCAACAGCCTTGCTCGCCTTCCTCCTCTCCCTTCTGGCCACCAGCTTTGTCCCTTCCTATCTCCAGCCACCTCTCTTCTCTCGCGCCGCTCCTCCTTGCTCCAACCAAGCGTTCTCCCCTCCCTTCTCCAACACCTCACTCGAACCTTCTAACCCTCCTCCTCGTCTCCACCCAGCTTTCGTCCTTCCTCCTTGTCTCCCCACCTTCTTCCTTCTCCCCTGCGGGCTCCTTTTCCACCAGCTTCATCCCCTTCTCCCTTCTCCGACCACCATTCTTCTCCCTTCCTCCTTCTGCCACCACTTCTCCCCTCCTCCTTCTCCACCAGCTTCTCCCTCGCTCCCCTTCCCTCAATTCGGCGAGCCATCATTGAGTCGGCGCATACGCGCCGCGCGTGCGTATAGCCATATTGAATTCTTATGCCACACGCCTCCAGTGCGTATGGGACTGTATAGTTCTCGGCCAGGTGGTGTGAGTGTCAGACAGCTGTCAGTGGTACAGTGCACAGGTCACATTCATTGGAGCCACGTCTCAAACAAATAATGGTAATTAAACACTAAAATGTATCTGACTATCAAGTATTATTTTCGTCCTACTCTATTTCGCCTATTATTCGGTCGATAACTTGCTGTATGCCGTTTAAATGGCTCATTCTGCAACAGCACAAAGATAGCTGGAAGTAAACACCCGACGCAGTAACGCCGCTGTGCACAAACAACACTGCCACTGTGTACCTATCATGTATCAAACAAAAGATTGCACAACTCTTTCGACGATGGATTTAAAAATCGACATAAAAAAAGAATGTTTTCTCACGCTTTCCGTAAGTTCTTGGGAACCTGAAGAAAGACAGGTCGGCTTACACTGAGATTCGAGGCAATTTAGCAGCAGTAAGCAGTAAGCTGAGGCTTGACAGGCACACAGCAGACAGTTTCAGCAGTAGCAGATACAGCACCATCCCGGGGAAGGCTTCGTCGTGAAACTTGCTTCCAAAATGGGCGGTTTGGCGAGCCCATCGACCTAAACCCTACGCTATGATTGGAGAGTGTGCTCCTACCTCTTGTGCCCTACAGCACTCTAGAAATCTTTGGGAGGAGTCCTTGGATGGGGTACCCCAATTCTTCAGTAAAGCCAGTAAATCTCTTAGGACCTTTTTCTCATTTCTCAGTATATAAGAATCGTACTGGGGCCATTTCTTCATTTCTCAGTAACATATTTTCATTTCCTACACTAAATTTTCCGTATACAGTCGAGCAACAGAATTAAGATATAGGACCGCTTCATACAAGAATAATTATCATTTTCATAATTTGTTATCTAATATTGAATATAGCCTTTGGAATACAGTATACTCCATTTTCAAAATCTATGAGAGAGATAATTTATGCTCAATGCAAGCCACATATGACACTGTACACTGTTAGTATGATGCATAAATGTGTGTGTCAGTAAAGTGTCATGACGTACGACTGCTGCGTGATGTGGCGTGCGTGTGTGTCATAAAGAGTTTGTGTATGTTGCGTGGCGTGTATGCCGCAGCGTGCTGTGGCATGCCGTGCGAGCATGCTTGCTGTGCGTGTAATGCGTGCATACATGGCATATGTCTGATTTCACATGTGTGCATAAACTGCGTCAAGCGGCCTACACATGTAATGTTCGTTCAGATGTGCAGTGATTTATACTGCGCTCTATACTGATCTTAATATGCGTACGTACGGGCCACGCATAAAACATATTTGTTCGCTATTCGTAATATGAGCGCACATCGAGGTGTAGGAGTGACAATTTTTATTTAATTGTTTCAACTTTCATTGTATAAATTATTTGTCAGGTTTGGCCTGTGGGCATATGGCTTTAGTACATTTATGCTTTATGAAACAATGTATGTACAGTTGATATATTGCACAACTGCATGATCCTGCATATACATCACAGAGTTGCCACAAAGTTAGATTATCTTAGATAATTTTACATGCATGACACCGAGTCTGATCATGAAGGAAGGAAGTGATGACTTTAATATTGACTTATTTACAGTTAGTATCTGTGACGAGTTACCTCCCCTCTTATATCAGACTTGTTGACAACAAAATAAATAGGTCAACGGAGTTATTGATCGATACATAAACATGTTCTAACATGGGCATGACAGTGTCTAACGTACACCCAAGTCATACTTACTGTTTATTTCGCAGTTGGCAGTCTTGGCAAGCAATGGACGCTCCATGTCCCACTGTTGTTGTGTTGTAATTGCAAAGTTTTCCGTCCTGCTGCTAGACTTGTCCAACCGAAATAACTCATTAACTTGATCGACATGTCGTCGAAAGCCTAGTTTTGAAATGCGGTCTCCCACCCCCCCAGCGCCGGCAAAAACTCGTGTCACGGTGCTTTATAAAAATCCGGATTGTCATGTCGTTGGGCCGGAAATATACAAACTTGGCCGATCGTACGCGCCTCAACTGGCTGTCCTGGCTCCTTGCCTCTCGCCACAAAATACCGACAATTCAACTTCTCACGAGTGTCGCGCGAAATATCTGCACGAGTGCGCAATATATGAGACTAGCGCCGCCCCGACCCGACATCACAAGCTCGTTTTGTCGTTACCGAATAGTTTGTGCACCAGCTCCTGGGCCCACATCTGCCAATGCCACAAGTGTTCTGTGTACAGCTAGGTAGCGAGGAGCAGTGTAGGGGGGGAGGGGAGGGAGGAGGACAGGGTAGAAGTAGTACTAGTAGTGAGTAGGGAGAACTGGTGGGAAAGTAGGAGGTGGCAGAAGCTGGTGGAGAAGGAGGAAGGGGAGAAAGGCTGGTGCAGACAAGGAGGAGGGGAGAAGGGCCAGAAAGCTGGTGAGGAGGAAGCAGGGGGAAGAAGGAGAAGCTGTGAGAGAGGAGGAGGAGGAGAAAGCTGGTGGAGGCAGGAGGAGGGGACGAAAGGGAGAAGCTGGTAGAAGAAGGAGGGGGAAGAAAGCTGGTGGAAGAAGGCCGCAAAGGGGAGAAGCCTGGTGGAGAAGGAGGAGGGGGCGAGACAACTGAGTGGAGGACAGGAGGAGGGGGAGAAGGGAGAAGCGTGGTTGGAGAAGGAGGGGAGACACGCTGGTGGAGAGAGGAGGGACCGCACACGGGAGA
>NW_014585357.1:0-728 GCF_000485595.1 Priapulus caudatus
CTCTCTCTGTCTCTCTCTGTCTCTCTGTCTCTCTGTCTCTCTCTCTCTCTCTCTCTCTCTCTCTCTCTCGCTCTCTCTCTCTCTCTCGCTGAATGGGAGAGGCTGTGTGGTGCGCGTGTCGATGGCATGTGTGATCTGATTCTCTCTAAGGGACGGAAAGAGGGAGGGGGAGAGATCTCTAAGGGAGGGAAGAAGAGATCACTAAGGGGGGAGAGAGATCTCTAAGGAAGGGGGATCTCTAAGGAGGGGGGGAAGATCTCTGAGGAGGGGGGGGCTGCTGCGTGGTGTTGTGTGTTACTTCGTTCGTCTGCTGCGGGGCCACTCTCTCGCTGATTTTATCGCGAAATCCGATTTCCGAATAAATTTGATTTTCGGCGTTGATTTATGCGTGACCTCCGCGTGCGGGGGGTAGGACATCGGGAGGGGGCGGAAGAGAGAGAAACACAGAGAGAGAGATAGGGGAGGGGGCTAAAGAAAAAGAGAGAGAGAGAGACGGAGAGAGATAGAGAGAGGGAGAAGGAGAGAGAAAAAGAAAGGAGGAGAGAGAATAGGAGGAGTGAGAGAAAGCGAGAGCGTGAGTGTGTGTGTGTGAAAGAGAGAGCGAGAGAGAGAGAGAGAGCCGCGCGCGACGAAAGAGAGGGAGTGACAGAGAGAGAGAGAGAGAGAGAGAGAGAGAGAGAGAAAGAAAGAGAGAGAGCGATAGCGAGAGCGAGAGCGAGAGCGAGAGC
>NW_014585357.1:1649-2419 GCF_000485595.1 Priapulus caudatus
CTCTCTCTCTCACCCTCTCTCTCTCCCTCTCTATCTGTCCTTCTCTCTCACCCTCACTCTCTCTCACTCTTTCTCTCCCTCGTTATCTTTCTCGTCTTTCCCCCGCCCCTTCTCTCTCTCTCTCCCCCTCTCCCCTTCTCCCCCGGAGAGACTGCAGGATGCGGTGAGATTTAACAGCCGCACGTTATTACTTGCTCGTCGATCACGGACGAGGGGTGGAGGGTGGCGGGGAAGGGTGCGGCGAGAGGAGGATGGGGAGAGGAGAGGAGGAAGAGTGGAGGGAGCGCGCGCGCGCGAGAGAGAGAGGGGCGCGAGAGGAGAGGGGTGGAGGGTGGCGGGGAAGGGTGCGGCGAGAGGAGGATGGGGAGAGGAGAGGGAGAGGAGTGGAGGGAGCTCGCGCGCGAGAGAGAAAGAAAGAGAGAGAGGGACGCGAGAGGAGAGGGGGTGGAGGGTGGCGGGGAAGGGTGCGGCGAGAGGAGGATGGCGGGGAAGGGTGCGGTGAGAGGAAGATGAGGGAGAAGAGAGCGGGAGGAGTGGAGGGTGACAGAGAGAGAGAGAGAGCAAGAAAGAGAAGGAGAGACCGACACACACGCATAGAGCGTGAGAGAAAAAGAGAAAGAGAAAGAGAGAGGGGAGAGAGAAAAGAGAGAGCGACACGAGACAGAGATATAAAGAAACGAGAGAGAGAGATAGCGAGAGAGAGAGAGAGAGAGAGAGAGAGAGAGAGAAGAGAGCGCGAAAGAAAGAGAAAGAGAGAGAGACAGAACGAG
>NW_014585357.1:3544-3845 GCF_000485595.1 Priapulus caudatus
CCTACAAACAACGCAATCTTCAACCCTTTCACCCCGAGAAGACGTATTATTATCCTCGCCTCCTCTCTCCTTCTAGCGCGTCTTTCTCACGCACCGGTGAATCACACATATGCACGCACCATGGGTATCCTTCTCTCTCTGCTCTCTGTCATACACTGACTCATCGTTGCTGCAAAACATCACGCGTGCCCGTGAGAGTCGCTAGAGATGCATATGTGCTATGCGAGATTGTGTGTGTGTGTGTGTGTGTGTGTGTGTGTGTGTGTGTGTGTGTGTGTGTGTGTGTGTGTGTGCGCGCGCG
>NW_014585358.1:0-828 GCF_000485595.1 Priapulus caudatus
TGTGTGTGTGTGTGTGTGTGTGTGTGTGTGTGTGTGTGTGTGTGTGTGCGCGTGTGCGCGCGTGCGTGTGTGTGTGTGTTTGTGTGTGTGTGTGAGAGAGAGAGAAGAGAAGAGAGAAAGAGAGAGGGCGAGACAGAATGAGATAGATTAGGGAGGGAGAGAGGGAGATAGATTAGGGAGGGCGAGAGGGAGATAGAGAAAAGACAGAGAAGAGCGAGAGAGTGAGACAGACAGAGACAGAGAGACACGGGGGAGAGAGAGAGAGACAGAGATAGGAGAAAGCGAGAGTGAGCAAANAGAGAGAGAGAGAGAGAGAGAGAGAGAGAGAGAGAGAGAGAGAGAGAGAGAGAGAGAGAGAGAGAGAGAGAGAGAGAGAGAGAGAGAGAGAGAGAGAGAGAGAGAGAGAGAGAGAGAGAGAGAGAGAGAGAGAGAGAGAGAGAGAGAGAGAGAGAGAGAGAGAGAGAGAGAGAGAGAGAGAGAGAGAGAGAGAGAGAGTTGGAAGCGAGACCGACAGACAGAGAGGAGAGAGTAGGAGAGAAGGTCTGATTGTTTACTGCGTGCATCTTCCCGCATTTCCCCTCATGCTCGGTTTACTGTGTAAAACTACACCTTGAGTTTAAAACGAAAACATTCATCGAGAGCGTCCGGCGTCTGCGGTAGTAACGCGCGCACACCCCACGTACATTTGAGTGCGTTTGTGCGCGTGTAAGCTCGAGTATATATATATATATATATATATATATATATATATATATATAATAGTAGTGTGTGTGTGTGTGTGTGTGTGTGTGTGTGTGTGTAGTGTGTGTGTGTGTGTGTGTGTGTGTG
>NW_014585359.1:0-383 GCF_000485595.1 Priapulus caudatus
TAGCAGATGAATGGTGAGGAGGAGAAGGAAGGTGAGGAGGAGGAGGAGAACGAAGAGGAGGAGAAGGAGAAGGATGCGGAGGAGAAGGAGGCGGGCGAAGAACAAAAGGGATGGTGGAGATAGTGATGAGGGGGGATGAAGAGAAACAGATGAAGGATGAGGAGGAGAAGCAGGGCGAAGAGGAGGAGGAGACGGAAGAGGAGGAGGAGGAGGAGGAAGAGAAGGCGGAGCGTCTCTTCACCCTTATCTGGTCACCACTGTCATGCGGAGTCTGCGGTCTTTGCGTGCGCTACCGCGCGTGAATGTTTACCCAGTAATACCGCCCCAGACCGCCCGCCCACGCCCCCCCCCCCACGCCCGCCCACGATCACCAGACCGAGATA
>NW_014585359.1:1749-2348 GCF_000485595.1 Priapulus caudatus
TGTAGCTGTAGACTGCTGGGTGGATGCTGTGTGTAGCTGTAGACTGCTGGGTGACTGCTGTGTGTAGCTGTAGACTGCTGGGTGGATGCTGTGTGTAGCTGTAGACTGCTGGATGGATGCTGTGTGTAGCTGTAGACTGCTGGATGGATGCTGTGTATCCACCCAACAGTCTACAGCTACCAGCTACACACAGCACAGCATCCATCCAGCAGTCTACTACAGCTACACACAGCATCCACCCAGCAGTCTACAGCTACACACAGCATCCACCCAGCAGTCTACAGCTACACACAGCATCCACCCAGCAGTCTACAGCTACACAGACTGCTGGGTGGATGCTGTGTGTAGCTGTAGACTGCTGGGTAGATGCTGTGTGTAGCTGTATACTGCTGGATGGATGCGGTGTGTAGCTGTATACTGTTGGGTGGATGCTGTGTGTAGCTGTAGACTGCTGGATGGATGCTGTGTGTAGATTGCTGGGTAGATGCTGTGTGTAGCTGTAGACTGCTGGGTAGATGCTGTGTGTAGCTGTAGACTGCTGGGTAGATGCTGTGTGTAGCTGTAGACTGCTGGGTAGATGCTGTGTGTAGCTGTAGACT
>NW_014585359.1:3156-3841 GCF_000485595.1 Priapulus caudatus
TGTGTGTAGCTGTAGACTGCTGGGTAGATGCTGTGTGTAGCTGTAGACTGCTGGGTGGATGCTGTGTGTAGCTGTAGATTGCTGGATGGATGCTGTGTGTAGCTGTAGACTGCTGGGTGGATGCTGTGTGTAGACTGCTGGGTGGATGCGTGTAGCTGTAGACTGCTGGGTGGATGCTGTGTGTAGCTGTAGACTGCTGGGTGATGCTGTGTGTAGCTGTAGACTGCTGGGTGGATGCTGTGTGTAGCTGTAGACTGCTGGGTGGATGCTGTGTGTAGCTGTAGACTGCTGTCTACACACAGCATCCACCCAGCAGTCTACAGCTACACACAGCTGCTGGATGGATGCTGTGTGTAGCTCATCCATCCAGCAGTCTACCTGTGTGTAGCTGTAGACTGCTGGATGGATGCTGTATGTAGACTGCTGGATGGATGTCTACAGCTACACACAGCATCCATCCAGCAGTCTACAGCTACACACAGCTGTGGTGGATGCTGTGTGTAGCTGTAAACTGCTGGATGGATGCTGTGTGTAGCTGTAGACTGCTGGTGGATGCTGTGTGTAGCTGTAGACTGCTGGGTGGATGCTGTGTGTAGCTGTAGATTGCTGGATGGATGCTGTGTGTAGCTGTAGACTGCTGGATGGATGCTGTGTGTAGCTGTAGATTGCTGGATGGATGCTGTGT
>NW_014585360.1:0-3840 GCF_000485595.1 Priapulus caudatus
GAGAGAGAGAGAGATGACAGAAGAGTGGGGGAGAGGGCAGGGAAGGGAGATGGGGGTAAACGGGGGAGAGAAGCTGAGATTGGCGGGGATCGGACCTGTCAGCCGGAGCCGGGTTTAATACATCAACTCGAGCGCGGCCCGCGATAAAAAAAACACATAAAAACATAGCGACGTAAAAATACCGCGGCAGAACTGCGACAATACATCGGTGATCGACGACCAATAGCTGTAATTCATGAGGAAGTGAGGGAGAGGGGGANCGATGGGCAGAGCGGAAGGGAGGATGGGAGAGGTCCCGCGTGGCGAAGGGAGGGGGAGAGGGAGACTGCGACATACAGTCGGTGATCGACGAAACCAAGTAGCTGTAATTCATGAGGAAGTTAGGGAGAGGGGGAGAGGGGGAGAGGGGGAGAAGGGAGAGAGGGGGAGAGGGTCGAGGAGAAGGAAGAATCAAGATCGAGGCGAAGGAAGAAACAAGGTGACGATGAATCGAGGCAAATTCTTCGCGAGATGCGATTTTCGATTCTTGCTTCATTCTCGCAGCATCCCGACAAAAAATGATTGTCGTGGGAACGTGTTCGCTGGATCATTTCTTTCTCGCGAGGACGAAGTGCAATCAAACGAGTTCATCGAGGACATGCCCGATGGCACGCACGTACGTCCCCACCCGCCACACACACACACACGCGCGCGCACATCTCCCCCTCTTTCTCCATTCCATCTCCTTCTCTGTCTCTCCCCTCTCTCTCTCTGTGTATGTCTCTCTCTTCCTCTCTCTTTCTCTGCCTCGGTCTTTCTCCCTCTCTCTCTGCCTCTGTCTATCTCTCTCTCGCTTTCTCTCTGCCACTCTCTCTCTCTTTTTCCTCCTTCTCTCTCTCGCTCTCTCTCTTCGCTCTTCGCCGTCTCCTTCCTCTCCTCGTCTCCTCCCCTCTGCTCTCGTGTCGCTCGGCGCGCGTTCTCTCCTCCCCTCTCTATCTCCCCCCTCCCCTCTCCTGATGTCCCCCCTCCCCTGCTCTTCTGCCCTCGCATCGTCCTTCATACCATCACCCTGGTTTTTGCTGTTTACACACAAACCAGGTGAACGACCGTTATCCCGCTGACGAGCGAGAAATTCTGACTTATCGCCACGCCTCCTGAACAGATGCGGGGCGGGATATTCCGATTTCCAGGTCGCACCCCAACAGCAGTACAGCAACAGCTAGCAAGCAGCAGTAGCATGCATACAGCAAACAGCAGCTAGCAAGCAGCAGCAGCATCAGTCAGCAGCAGACAGCATGTAGTAGTATAGTAATTAAGTAGTAGTAGTAGTAGCTAAAGTAGTCAGTAGTAGATAGTAGTAGTGAGTAGTAGTGAGCAGTTAGCAAGCAGCCAGTACAGTAGCAGCAGCAGCAGTAGCAGCAGCAGTACAGCACAGGCGCAGTCAGCAGGCAGTAGTAGACAGAAGGCAGTAAGCAGCAGCAGAAGCAGCAGCAGTAGTAGTATGAGTAAGTAGATAGTAAGTAGTAAGAGTAGTATAGTAAGTAGTTATGTAGTAGTAGTAGAGCATGCCAGCCAACTACAGCAGCAGCAGTAGCAAGTATCGCAGCAATAGCAACAGTTAGTAGTAGTAGTAGTACAGCGAGCAGGCAGACCACCACTACCAGAGAAGCTAGCACCACCACACCCACCACCACCGCAGCAGAGCAGCATGCAGCAGCAGCAGGCAAAGCAGTAGCAGCAGTCCACCACCACCACGGACCGCCACCCTCCACCAGCAGCAATGCACAAGCAAGCAAGTAACGAGCAGGCAAGCGCGGCGGCGCGCGTGCGTGGCGAGCGATACCACAAGAACGTCATCCAAACACATTCCAGCCAACATTCCTCATGTAAATCACACTCGGCAATTCGAAAACAATTTCTCGTCCTGCACCGCCATTCTCGCGTCCGTCATGCTCGGTCCGCGGCGGCGGCGGCGGCGGGCGGCAACACAACTATCGACATCAGAGTGTTTGATTGGCTGCTGACCCGAACGCAATTAGGAAGACAGGAATGTTAATTACGGACCGTTGATACTGCCTCCCGCCCCCCAATTCTCCGCAATCAGTCAATCGGCGCTGCGAGACGCATAACATGGCGTCTCTGAACGATCGGACGCAAACATGGCGTCCTGACATCGGTACCAAGACCATTGGACGTGCCGACATCAGGACGCAAACGAGCCCGCGCGAGAGAGGTGCCGCTCGTGCGAGTTGCCTTTTTTCCCTGTTAATCTATATATAAACTGTTTACATTTAGGTAAGTGGTTTATTTTCTCGTGACGAAATTACTACCGCGCCCATAGAATTTAGAAATTAGAAAAATGGTGACATTTTGCAGCTTCCATATAAAATTGCTTTCGCTCCTAAAGAAACCTTCAGAACGTGACATTGATGTATATATATATATACATCAATGTCATATATTGATGTCGTAGCCCCTAAATATCCTGCCTGTCTTTTTGACGGGGACAAATCTACAGAGAGAATCACCGTATACGTGAAGCACGGCCCAAGCATCACAGGCGTTAAGATTTAAACTTGCTATCAACGATTTACATTTTTTTCCATAACGATTTACGTTTTTTTCGTTATCATCGGGAGAAGTTTTTCTATTTTAGTGTCTCGCGGCAATTTTTTGTCCTTCAATCCGGAAATCGTATATATCCGGCTTTCGTTACGATTACGATCGTGTTTCGCTCAATGGAGGCGGCCATTTTGAACTCGCTTTACGTTGATGCTGCTGCAGCAGTGATGCTACGTAGTACGTACGTACGGCACCGTACGTGGTCGGGGAGGTGTAATAAGACGTGCTGGTCATCGAAGCCATGGTCTCAACGTATGCGCGCGCTACGGAGAAAGAGGAAGACGAGAGGAGAACAAAGAGAGAGATATAGTATAGGATGAGAGAGAGAGAAAGGAGGGTAGAGAAGAGAACCAGAAGAGAGACAGAGAGAGAAAGACGTCGAGAGAAGTAGAAGGAGAGAAGTAGAGAGACAGTGAAGAAGAGAGAGGGGGAGATTAAGAGGGAGACAGAAGAAGAAAGAAAGAGAGAGAAAATTGATAAGCGCGCGCGAGAGAGGTTGATAAAGAGGGAGAGAGACGGACAGAGAGGGAGAGGTTGGAGAGAGGCAGAGAAGAGAGAGAGGAGAGAAAGAGGAGGAAGATAGAAAGAGAGAGAGTTAGGCAAGAGGCAGGAGAAGGAGAGATACAGACAGAGAAGAGAGAAAGAGAAAGAGAGGGAGAGGTGGAGAAGAGGCAGAGAGAGAGAGAGAAGAGGAGGACAGATAGAGAATGAGAGAGTAGCAAGAGGCAGAGAAGGAGAGATACAGACAGAGAAGAGAGAAAGAGAAAGAGAGGGAGAGAGAGAGAGAGAAGAGAGAAACAAGACAGGAAGAGAGAAAGAGAAAGACGGGAGAGAGAGGCAGAGAGAGAGAGAGATGACGAGGAACAGACAGACAGAGAGATGAGAGAGAAGAGAGGGGAGAGAGAGCCGAGAGACGAACAGAAAGAGAAAGAGAACAGGAGGAGAGGGAGCAGAGGAGAGGAGAGAGAAGAGGCGCGGAGAGAAGGACCGAGAGAGAGAGAGAGAGAAGAGAAATAAGTAGAGAGAGAGAGAGAGAGAGAGAGAAAAAAAAAGAGAGAGAGAGCTAGAGTGAGCCACCCCTCCCCCGGGACATACTTCCCTCATTAACCTCATTAACCTCATTAACCTCATTAACCTCATTAACACAGGCGGTGCGTTAGTTATACAGCGAGACCCGATGAATATTTTATCGGCGACCAGCGCACGTCAGCTCCTCCTCATCCGACTTTCTCCCTGACA
>NW_014585361.1:0-3838 GCF_000485595.1 Priapulus caudatus
ATATATATATATATATATATATATATATATATAAGCATATACAAGCTATACACAAGCACGCTCGCAAACGCGTACACACGCACGCACGCACGCACGCACGCAGATCTACGGGTATAAATCAATGAAAACAGTGAAACCAGATATACATAACGTCTGGTATATTGGTATATGTATCCTAAAAATATGTACAAAGCTGCCGATATAATATATAGTCATTATCTTCACAACGACGGATTTAAAACCTCGAGTACAGCATACCGTAAATAAAAATCCTCAATATCAAAAAAGTACAATCTATACAAATCATCTAGATAGTCGGGTATCAAATCAATCAATTCGGATCAATTATATTATTAATTCATTCATTAAGGCTTTAAGCTCCATCGATGCTTGGCATTATTTGCAGGGTGATGGTTCAACAGCCAGCTTACAACATATGTCATGAGTGACCTTGGGATTATCCAAGGTCACGGCTTGGATACCAGTAATATATATCAGGAGTATATATAATATATATATATATATATATAATATACTCTACATCATATCACGAGTAGATAATAACACATTATCTTCTCTTTTTAGATTATTATCTACTCTTGATCATATGAACATTATAGGCATTTCTATATTATACACACTTGGTAATATATGGTTACATCTGGTACATGGTATATATACCAATGCATACATGTGGTTTGTACTCGTGTGAGCATTTACAGGCATACATTACGTGAATCCAATCAAATATCTGTTCTGTGTATGCACCACTGGATGTACGCCTAAGCTCGTTGCCAGAAACAAAAAAAACTACTATAAAACTAAGAATAGACTTCACGTTAAGTTTGACTGTTTACAGGAACATCGTAAAGTTACGAGAATGAAAATCCCAGCAAATCTCCTACGAGAGTTTAGACCGCTCTCGAAACTTTAAACCCAAGATGAAAATAAGACTATTACCCAACAATATATCTAACGGTTTTATTTCTAACTGAATTCGGTTATATATAATCATATTGCTGGCTGTCACAGAAACATCGATATACGTCATAATCACAATCACGGAGCAGCGTCCGATAAAATACACGAGAAATCTAAAACTTTCTCATTCTCTCTCTCTCTCTCTCTTCCTCTCGTTCCTCTCCTTCTCTCCCTCTCTTTCTGCTCTCTCTGTCCTCTCTGTCTCTCTCTCTCCTCCTCGCTCAACTCTCACATTCTGTCTCCTCCCTCTCTCTCTCCACTTTTCCTCCTCTTTTCTGTCTCTCTCTCTCTCTGTCCTCCTCTCTCCTCTGCATCTCCTCCTGCCGTTCCGCTCTCTCTGTGTGTTTTCTCTCACGACGCTCTGTCTTGCGCGTGTAACGCTCCGAGGGTCATCAACTGCGCAATTAGCTGTTCCCCGTAATTGAACCTTAATTATTTAATTACAGGTGACCGTGAATCAACCTGCGAACGACGGCCATTCGCGCCATCCGCATGATAAAAAAAAACGGGAAAATGTTTTTCCAACGGAGCACCTCAAGTGTTTTTTTTTTTCTTCACTGTTTTTAAAAGAGAGCTTATGCCGATGCGATATACGGTTTGCGTTTTTTATTTTTATGGTCGGTTTCGATGTTTTTCGTTTAGAAGGAGGAGCTCTCGCGGGAGTATTTCGTCTTCTGAGAGGGATTGGGTTAATGGGAAGGTAATGTTGTGTGATTTCTCTTAATGCCCTTACCGTTTTGCGCGTAATAACCTCACGCTCCCTTCCTGCCCTGTCCCTGGCTTGCATATATTCTGCCTTCCTCGACTGCCCTCCTTCCTGTCTCCTGCCTCCACCTGCCTGCTTTGCGTACTCTGCCTGCATCTTTACCTGCACTGCTAGTCCTCCTGCCTGCCTGCTGCCTGCCTGCTTGCCTGCCTGCCCTGCCTGCCCTGTCCTGCCCTGCCTGCCTGCTTTGCTTCCCGCCTGCTTGCGTATTCTGTTTTACATCTGACTTTACCTGCTTTCCTGCCTGCCTCTCTGCCTCTTGCCTGCCTTCGCATTGCCTGCCTCCGCCTGCTTCTGCCTTCTGCCTCTCCTGCTCACTTTCTCCCTACCAAATTTTCCCTCCCCTTCTCCTCCTATCCAATCTCCCTCACTCCTTCCCCTCGTCATCCTCCTTTCCTCTTCCACCCTCCTCCTCCTCATATCTCCTCCTTTCTCTCTCCTCTCCTCTGGCTCCCTCTCCTTCCCCCATCCTCCTTCGCACCTCATCTCACACATCCGCCGCCTCCCCATGCGCGCGCGCCCTTACCCTCCCCCTGCCTCTTCCATTCACGCCATCCTCCTCCCCCGCTTTTTTCCCCCCCCCCCCACTCACTCATCATCTCTGCCCATCCCTCTCTCCCTCCTTCTCCCCCACTCTCATACACTGCTCCCTCCTCTTTCCCCATCCTCCCCTCCTCCGCCCCTCGCATACCTGCCTTTCCCCATCACCTTCCCCCTCTCTCTCTCCCTCCTCCCTGCTCCCTTCCCCCATCCTTCCCTCCATCATTCACGCGCTGGCACGCACGGTCACAACTAATTGACCGTTTTAATTTATATGTTCGCCACCCACGCACAGCACGCACACGCAAACGCCTCACGCCACGCACACACAACATACATACACGACCACTATCACACACACTACACACACCAACTCCCATCACCACTCTCCACCACACTTCTCCGTCTCTCTCTCCTCTCTCCTCTCAACCTCAACGTTCCTCCTCTCCTCCACACACACTCCACACACCACACACCACAACCACACACACACATCACTCACACCACCTCAGCGCACCGCACGCGCACACACACACACATCACGACCACACATCTCCCCTCACACATCCTCCACATGTCCTCTCTCTCTGCTCTCTCCGACAATACACACACTACACACCACCACATCACACACACACACACACACACACACATCACGCCGCGCGGCGCCGCAGCACCCACCACACACACCACCGCACCCCAACACGACACCCCCTCACACACAACACAGCCCACACACACACCATCCTGCCACACACAACACCACACAACAGCTGCTCGCTCCGACGCACATTACACACATTCTACACACACAAACACACCACACCAGATACGGCCAAGTGAGGAGGGGGGAAGCGGCCAGCCACTATCGATTGCTTAGCACGGAAGCGGCGGCAGCGGCGGCACTGCTCGTGAAATGTATCAAAAAGCATATAATCACTAACGTTAAGCGAGATACCAGGGAGAGAAGAGGGGAGAGGGAGAGAGAAGCCGGCAGGGGGAGGGAGGAGAAGGGAGAGGTGAACGACCCTTGTTGTAAACGCAATAGGTCAACGTTATCGCAGAGATTAAGGGATGAGGGGAGACAGGGAGGAGGAGAGACGAGGTGGCGGAGGGGAAGAATAGGGAGGAGGGGATAGCGGAGAGAGGAGGTGGGAGCGAAGGAGGATAGTGATGGAGGGGAGGAGGGACGGGAGTATAGGGATATGGGGATGAGGGTAGTATAGGGAGGAGGGAGAGGAGGAGAGGATAGGGAGAAGGGGGAGGATATGGAGGAGGGGAGGAGGGGAGGATAGGGAGGAGGGGAGGAAGGGAGGATAGGGATGAGGGGAGAAGGGAGGATAAGGAGGAGGAGAGGATAGGGAGGAGGAGAGGAGGGGAGGAGGGGAGGATAGGGAGGAGGGGGAGGTGGGGAGGATAGGGAGGAGGAGGAGGCGGGAAGGATAGGGAGGAGGGGAGGAGGGGAGGAGGGGGAGGAGACGGTAATGGAGCAACGAGAGTAACTCGAGAGTAAGTGGACGGTAAGAGAGAGAGTGAGAAGCGCGCGAGAGA
>NW_014585362.1:0-3838 GCF_000485595.1 Priapulus caudatus
CCCCTCACACACATAGGCACACACACAGGTACCCCCCACACACAGACAGGTATACACCTCCCCCATGGAAACCGTATCTCATCTTTTATTATGCCCCTACCGTTGCAAAACGTTGTTGCAACTATACTGCCGTACAGTGCTACACTAAATGTAACAAAATAAATAGAAAAAAATAAAAAAAAATAAAAAAAAAATAAAAAAAATAAAGTAGAATAAAAAAAATATGGAACGCTTCACGAATTTGCGTGTCATCCTTGCGCCTAGCCTCAGCCGATGTTGAACCCTAAATGTTCAACTATTTGTTCAACTATCGTGTTAACCAATGTAAGAGCGCTAACATAACACGTGACATTTGTTCGGTTATGGTGACCAATGTAAGAGCGCTAACATAACACGTGACATTTGTTCGGGTATGGTGACCAATGTAAGAGCGCAAGATAAATACGTCATTGCGAACCAATGAGATCGCGCGCCGTACAAGCGTGCGGTTAGTGATGGCTACCACCTCGAGGAAGCAACACGTGAAGAAGGTAAGAAGTTAATTATTAACTTAAAAATACTAATAAATACTACGTAGTTTAGTACTATAACGAAGACTATAATGTCATCCGGTAACTTGAATGATCGACCTTAATAGTTACTGCAGTGCAATGAATGACCTCATAAACCTGATTACATAATGGTTTGCAATTACTGGCGTTAATCATTGTCGTAGACAAAGCGAAACTGTTTCGCTCCTTGCTGGCGTTAATCATTGTCGTAGACTAAGGGAAACTGTTTCGCTCCATTAGCTTTGTTAGTACTATAGTATAACGGTGTCTAACTTGAATGATCGACCTTAATAGTTGCTGCAGTGCAATGAATGACCTCATAAACCTGATTACATAATGGTTTGTAATTGCTGGCGGTAGGCATAATCATTGTCGTAGACAAAGGGAAACTGTTTCGCGCCATTAGTCACGTAGTAATTCGTAGCTTATAGTTATAGTACTGTAACGTGGACTACAATGTCATCCGGTTCCTAACTTGAATGATCGACCTTAATAGTTACTGCAGTGCAATGAATGACCTCATAAATCTGATTACATAATGGTTTGTAATAGCTGGCGGTAAGCCTAATCATTGTCGTAGACTAAGGTAAGGGGAACTGTTTCGCGCCATTAGTCACGTATTAATTCCAATGTTATTTACATCAATATAAATATAATATTATATCAATATAATAGGCTATGGTATGGTTAGGGTTAGGATTCAGGATTATGGTTAGGGTTAGGTCAGCATGAATGTATTTGACCCAGTCTCTACTTGGGCCATCATTTTACGCTAGACAAATGGAAAGGGCGATAGGGCCTAACCTACGTGTTTTTCGCGCCAGTATGTCAGGTGTACTGATCGTAGCATGTCACAAGAGAGAGAGGTATGCAGTTGAGTATTTCATTCACTGGTTAGTAATTGGTCAGTAGCTTGTGATTGTAGTAAGAATCGTTAGCCTTCGTCTTTTTATGTCTTATAGCCTAACACTCCTAGAGAGTCTGACTCAAGTTTACGCATCAGACAAAGAGTCAAGAGACAAGCGCAACGTTTGCAGCGTTTGTGGCAACCCTCGGCCGTCAGTAAAATGCAACGCGAGCATATGAACTATAAATTTTATATAGAGTTGACACCGGACAACACGGAAGCAATTTGTAGTGCTCGAGAGCAAAATCCATCGTCGTCACGGACGGACCGACGACTGTTAAACTTGAGCCCTGATTTATCATATGTTCGAGGTTTTCAGTTGGGCTTGTGCGGTCATATTAAATGTCATACTAACCGTCTTTTAAAAAAAAAATAAAATAAAATCATGGTCATTATCTTATTACACGTGTTGTGCTAATATATTGATATTGTGTCCAATGTTATTCTCCACTTTTTCACAATGTGCCTATTTGTCCGTTATTAGTAGTATGAATAGTAGGACGATTTAACCGCAGCGCAGCGGGTACCGCGCAGCTGTATTAAGACATATAGAGAGAGAACACTGGATTCCACGTGTTATGCGCGCACGATGAGTGAGGGAGAGAGACAGACATAGATAGATATACAGAGAACACTGGATTCCACGTGTTATACGCGCACGATGAGTGAGGGAGAGGGAGGGAGGGAGAGAGATAGATAGATATACAGAGAACACTGGATTCCACGTGTTATACGCGCACGATGAGTGAGGGAGAGGGAGGGAGGGAGGGAAATAGACTAAGAGTAATAATACACTACAGTGGAAACCCGCATAAAAGAACACGTGTTTTGGGGGTTCAGGCTGAATTTGTTCTTATATATCGGGTGTTTTCTGCAAAATCAGCCTGAAAATGTTCTTAAAATTGTTTCTAAAAATTAATACTGTGCAGTCTGCATCTAGACTACGGAACAGATGAAATCAATGTGCAACCAACCACAACATGTTTTAATTATTAATTAATGGATAGCACTAATTAATTAAAGACCGCCTATTGAGGTACATGCTTGATGGTAAACAAACAACTGTCTAACAGTATTACAGTTGCTAAATGTACCCTGGAAATTAATTCCCCCCCATGTACGTGCTGTTAAACTATATATATTTGCAATGCCTTCTCATAGATGGAGCCAACATTCCGGCGTCTACATGACGGACAGTTGCAGCTGTCCAACACATGGGAGTCGAAGCAGGTGAAGAAGAAGAACCAGAAGTCTTCTTCCACCACCTTCAACACCTGCTCCCCCCATGATGTTGTTCACGGCAACGCCGTCATCGACGCCAAGCGACAAGGCGCTGATTCGACTAACCCAAAACACCTCATGGGCTGCTATCGGTTAGGGTTTGGCCAATACTTTGGCAGGTCGTTCCTCTGGGTAATGACGAACGACCTCGGGTATGCGGCCTACATGGCCTATAGCATTGGCCATGAGGTGAAGAGGCCCACCCCTCTTAGCTCGAACAAGTTCGCGTTCAAGGTAAGAATTTTCACCATATCACAAAAAGATTGTTATATGGCAACTCGATTGACATGCCAGGCAACCATTGATTTACGGCATAAGCCATATTTTTCGCGTACAGATATGCTGGCTAATTCCGACTTGAAGGACAAAAAATTTTTTTATTTTAATTTATTTAGCATTCGCTACGTGTGTTGTTTATGCCGCGGTCGTGGACGCGTTTGCGAAATTCGCGTATACAGCGTATACGGTACTGAGTACTCGGCATGTTTGAGTATTTTAATTATTTCGTAATTTAAACAATTAAATTAAAAACATTTTAGGAGTACGTTGAAATGTTCGACGAGGGGCGGGAGGCAGTGGTGATGAAGCGGAAGGAGCTGCAGGAAAAGAAGACCACCACCACCACTTCCCAGCAGCCGACCGCAGCGTCATCACTGCCACGATCAGCGCCGTCGTCGACAAAACCGAGAGGAGCATCGACAAGTGCCCTGGGTTCCTTGCTGGTGGGACGTCAACTGTCGTCCCACCAGCTGGCGCACAGGATTGCGCAGCTCCAGGCTGCCAGCAAGACCGACGCGAGCACATCCTCGTCCTCAGCATCAGCTCGTCCGACTGATCTGACCGACGAGGAGTTGGTCGCTCACGTCGAGTCGATCAAAGCGCGCCGGAGTCTGCCGCAGCACGATCAGCAGCAGCAGCACGATCAGCAGCAGCAGCAGCAGCAGCAGCAGCAGCGGCAGCAGCAGCAGAAGAAGAAGCAGCAGCAGAAGGGGAAGAAGCAGCAGCAGCAGCAGGATCAGCAGCCGCAGCACGATCAGCAGCAGCCCGATCAGCAGCAGCACGAGCAGCAGCAGCAGCAGAAGAAGAAGAAGAAGAAGAA
>NW_014585363.1:0-2500 GCF_000485595.1 Priapulus caudatus
GTGTGTGTGTGTGTGTGTGTGTGTGTGTGTGTGTGTGTGTGTGTGTGTGTGTGTGTGTGTGTGTGTGTGTGTGTGTGTGTGTGTGTGTGTGTGTGTGTGTGTGTGTGTGTGTGTGTGTGTGTGTGTGTGTGTGTGTAAGCAGTGGGTGTGTAAGCTACATCGATGCGTCTACCCACCAACACACGCCAGAGATCCAACCGTTGGCAGGAGCATCGCCACGACAGGCTCTTATATGACTTTCTCCCCCCTCTACATCCATCCATCCCTTCATCCGTCCATCCATCCAACCATCCATCCATCCATCCATCCATCCATTCATTTATTCATTCATCCATCCATCTATCCANATAACTGTAAGTTGTGTGGTGTGTGTGTGTGTGTGTGTGTGTGTGTGTGTGTGTGTGTGTGGTGGAGTGTGTGTGTGGTGTGTGCGTGCGTGCGTGCGTGCGTGCGTGCTGCGTGCGTGCGTGCGTGCGCGGCCGCGTGCGTGCGTGCGTGCGTGCGCGCGCGCGTGTGTGTGTATGTGTGTGTGTGTTGTGTGTTTGTGTGTGTGATGTGTGTGTGTGGTTGTTGTGTGTGTGTGTGTGTGTGTGTGTGTGTGTGTCGTGTGTGTGGTGTGTGTGTAAGCAGTGGTTGTGTAAGCTCAACATCGATGCGTCTACCCACCAACGACACGCCAGAGATCCACCGCGTTGCAAAGGAGCATCGGCCCACGACAGGCTCTTATATGACTTTCCCCCCTCTAGCATCCATCCATCCTTCATCCGTCCCAATCGCAATCCAACCATCCATCCATCCATCCATCCATCCATTCATTTATATCATTGCATTCCATCCATCTATGCGCATCCTTCCGTCCGTCCGTCTGTCGCGTCCATCCCACCATCCATCCATCCATCCATCCATCCATCCATCATCCATCCATCCATCCATCCATTTTTCATCCTCATCCATGCCACCATCCATCTATTCATCATACCATCTATCCAATCCATCCATCGAATGAATCAATCCGTGTCGCGCGCGTGTGTGTGTGTGTGTGTGTGTGGGGGGGGGGGGGTGTATGTGTGTGGTAACTGTGTGGGTGTGTGTGCGTGTGTGGTGTTGTGTGTGTGTGTGTGTGTGTGTGTGTGTGTGTGTGTGTGTGTGTGTGTGTGTGTGTGGTGTATGTGTGTGTGTGAAGTATTGTGCGCCGCGCACGAAATAGTAACATTTATTGAAACCAGCCAGAGTAAATAGCGATCTGTTGCCGGAATAATAGCATCTATGCGGGAAATTACGTCATGGAAAATGCAAACCTGCGACGACTTGCGCGCGACACGGGGCGTCGAGGTGCCGCTATTTAGTATTCACATTGTCTGCACGAGGCGAGAGTCGCTGCTGCTTAGGCTATGGGCTGCATACGTGCAGGGCAGACCCGCACCAACCCGCTCCATGCATGCAACCAGCAGCATACAACACCCGAAGAGATTGCGAAGGCGATAGAGAAGTAAGACACACGAGTCGCGAGCTCGCTGCTTGACGGCGGTGACGCATACACACTGATGAACAATTAGTCCCGTACTCCTTCAAGAACGCGCACGAAAACGTACGAGTAATGGCAGTTCACAGCCAGGGAGAAGAAACACGAGAGAACGAGTACTGTGTGAGGGAGAGCGCGTGAGCGAGAACGAGTGACAGAAAGAATACGATAGATAGATAGATGGAGAGGGCGAGAGAGAGACAGTTAGCTAGATAGATTGATAGATGGATGGAATGGATATGAGGGTGGATGATGGACGGACCGGACGACGGACGACGACGCGGACGACAGACAAACAGACAAACAGACGAGGCAGATCAGACAGACAACACACACGCCCGCACGCACGCAACGCACCACGCACACGCATGGCGGCACAGCGCAGCCACGCACACGGCAGCACGCTCACGCACACGTACACACACACACACACACAACACACACACCACACCAGCACACACACCACAAAACAGCACACACACACACACACAGCACACACACACACATAGATACAGCCGCCATCAGCAAGCAGCATCACCACCAACGAGCAGCAGCAACACGAAGCAACAAAACAACAACAACAACAACAACAACAGCAACAACACGGCAACAACAACAACAACAACAACAAACAACAAGCAACAACACGAGCAACAACAACAAACAACAACACACAACAACAGCAGCAGCCAAGCAGCAAATAAACACGAGCAGACAAAAACAACAACAACAACAACAACAACAACAACAACAATAAGAGGAACATCACCACTACCAAGGACCATTATTAGCAGCAGCAGAAGCAGCAGCAATCATGTCTACGTCTTTAAGCGGAGGTTTCTATCGAAGTGCACGTGCCAGGCAGTGCTACTCGATCAGAACACGTCAGTGTGCACGCAATGTCGCGCCGATATTACAGCTCGCTATGATTCCTCTCTGGAGAAAATGTTAAGTTACCGCCAGAGGGCCCGGCGAGAC
>NW_014585364.1:0-3832 GCF_000485595.1 Priapulus caudatus
TATAGAGCAGGTGGCGTAGAGTAATTTGCCACCAGGTTTTAACTTTGACCATAGAGCCTTTAATAGTGTCTGCTGTTGTTGTTGTAAACTGGCTATATCATCGGGGCGACGCAGGGACTTTATATCGGGGTGACGACGAATCACGCCCGTTGCAGAGCACGGTGCATCTAATAGTATACGATCAAATTCATAGCCTGTTGCCCATTCATCTACTGCAGCGGCGTCCACAGCGAGCAAGGTAGCGAAGAGAGATAGACGATCCAGGTTTTCTTGCACTCGTTGCAGACGTGTTGCGCTACTATCAACCGCGACAAGCTGCACATCTTGGCAGTGTTCTAATATATGCCCGGTTTTACCACCAGGAGCTGCGCAGGCATCAAGCACCAGCATCTTAGGGTGTAAGTCTAATAAACCAGCGGCTAGTTGAGCGGCGGTGTCTTGCACAGATACCTCGCCTTGGTCGAAGCCGAGCAGCTTATGTACGTTAGTGGGGGAGTCAAGAATAATTGCACTATCACAGACCATCGATGGCTTTGCTTTAATGCCGGTTTTTTGCTAGGCGTTGACAATACTCTTCAGCGGTATACTTCGCGGTATTAAGACGCAACACCATTGGGGCACGTTCATTGCTGGCAGTGAGTACAGCTTGCCAATCATCCGGCCATGATTTTTTTGATTTGCCAAGCAGCCATTCAGGAAAGGCATAGCGTGCGCCTTCTTTGTTATCAGACGGCTCGGCTGTCGAGAGGTATGCGCTTCTGTTGGTGGCGTGAGAAAAAGTTTGCCGGTAAACCAAAAACCCCATTAAACAAGCCTGCTTAGCCATGCGTTTCTTTAAAGCCGCAATAACGGAATTTACGGTTCCATTCACGTGGTCAGGGCAGGCGTCTGGCGTTTGTGGTAAGGATGATTCGGTATAAGACTGTCTTTTGCTTTAAAGGGCTTGTTTAATAAAGCACTTAATACCGCTGCAATGCGTTCATACCAACGTAAACTGCCGAAACATAAATCGCGCACCAAAGGGTCGGCAGCTTCCTCGCGTGTGGCTAAAACCTGACTGAGTGATTCACCGCGGTAAACGACGCCATGAAGGATTTTAGTGGCGATTAGACGAGGAGGAGTGGGTTTCATGAGGGGAATACCTGGCCACGCAATGAGCGACCATTTAAGAAATCTTTGACATCCAGTGCTTTGCTGTTCGGCATTTGTAGGCGCGTAATGAGAACCGAGCCATCTCCCGTAGCAATTTCAATCCCTTGTTTGGATTCGTCAATAACGGTACCTGGGGTGACGTTCTTTAGGTCTTTATGGGGAGCCACGCCCGACATAAAAAAGCGTAGCGGTTTACCATCCATCAAAGTATATGCCACAGGCCAAGGGTTAAAGGCACGAATAATGCAGTCAACATCAGCAGCGGATGCGTTCCAATTAATGTCTGCTTCTTGTTTGCTGAGTTTATGCGCGTAGCGAGTCAATGATTCATCCTGTGCTTCGGGGTGAAGTTCGTCGGCAACTAAGGTATTCAATGTGATGAGTAAGGCAGTTGCACCGTCAGTGGCTAAGCGGTCATGAATGCTTTGTCCGGTGTCGCTAGCTGTAATGGGGCAGGTGACCTTATACAGCATATTTCCAGTATCAAGCCCTAAGGCCATTTGCATAATGGTTATCCCTGTTTCTTTATCACCTGCTTGTATAGCGCGATGGATTGGGGCTGCACCACGCCAGCGCGGTAATAATGAGCCGTGAATATTCAAACACCGGAGGCGCCGAAAGTCACGCGCGTAATAAAGCAGCCATCGAATATTCAAAACAAACCATATTTAGCGTGACGATCTAATACGCGCCTGTCGCCAATAGCAATAATCGTAGCTGCCCACGATCATGTACGTCCGGCCATGCATAAGCACTGCAACGCGTTGGCCAAGGCTGTGGTCTGCTTCGCAGCCGATTCTGGCCACTGCTCTCGACGCCGAAGTATTCTGCAGTCAACCTGCCAGCTTGTTTCACTGGGCCAAAACTCACTTTGCGACTCGCCCCGCAGGTCGGTCCTGGCTGAGTGTAAGAACGGCGACGAGCCATCATGTTTGTGAGTCTATACAATGCCTGTTAATGCTAGCGGAACGGCCAAAACTGGGTTGACTCCGCATAAATTAATGCGCAAATTTTAACTCACGTTGTTAATCTCATCGTATCGTGCTTTGTCCTTAAGCCCGCTTGCTTAGCGCCAGTTTTTCTAGATTTTTTGAGTAACCGTTTCGATTGTCTTTAATCGGTGCATAAATAATCAACAAATTAATTTGCCTTTCGAGAGTGATCCATCTCATGGCTGAATGCACACCGCTAGTAGCGCCATCAGCCTCTAGTTCGAAGGTTTCACCTTTTGTACCTGAGGGCTTTATATAATTTAATCTGTTTCGAGCGCGTTGAACTTCGGCATAGTAAGCAGGTACAGATAGCGCAGCCTTCTTTCACTGTCTTACTGTTACCTTCAGCTGCTGACAATTTCTGCGGCTTCGACTCAACAGCCACAAAGCGTTGATTTTTTTCTTCTGAAATATCAATCACAATAATTTGTCGCATGAATATCCACCTGTGTCGCTGCCAACCCATATGCCAGGTGCGTCGTACATGGTCGGCACAAACATCGCTATTTACAACGATTTGTTGCAACTTCCTCGTCGGAACCACTTTTCACCTGGCTGTCCTTTGCAGTTGCGCAAGCGCTTATCGGGAAGCCATAAAATACATTGACTAATGCCATAAATTTTTCTCAGAAACCAAGCTAAGCGATTCAGGGTTAAATAAAAGGTGCAAACATCGTAAGCCGCAGAGTATTGTGTTTTCAGAGTGCATACTCTCAAAGAGGCGCAATAATTATGCGATAACTCTGAACTCCTAAAGTATTTTAGCGTTAAGTCTTCATCTTAATTTCACTTGCAAGCTAATTAAATTTTTGTAATGGCAGTTCTGTTCTAGACCACCAGTCAGAAAACTATATCCAATAATATTAGCCGCCTAAGCTACATCAGCCGCGGACAAAAATAACGAATAGACTGCCCTAAAAAAGCGAGCGCTACAGCCAATATAAAATAAGCCATTAAAGTAATATGTCTTCTCGTGAGCGTTACCCATTGAGGTTGAAATATTTCGCCTTATCCCAAGAGCCTTCTGTGCTAAAGCGTGCTTCTCAGGGTTCAATGCAGAAATCTACGTGATCAATGCAATAACATTATGTATTGTTCTAACTGTACCCGCAAAAATATTAACTAAAAACGAGAAAGATTATGATCTATGTTTTTTTACGCTGCTAAAAATAGCCCTTCTATCCCTGCAACCACATTATTGCTTAGTGTTGGTTGTAGTAAGCAGTTTAAACATGAAAAAACACAAGTTGAACCTATTGCGCCCAGTTACAAAGCAGATCCTTATGATAGTCACTACGGAATGCCACAAGCAGCAGGGGGGAATGGGGGGTATGCAACAGCAGCAAAATATGAAAGAAGGCGTATTCCTGTCAAGGTAGATGCTCCGGCTCGCTACACAGTAAAAAAAGGCGATACGCTATGGGACATATCCAATAAATTTCTTAAAGACCCTTGGTTTTGGCCTGAAATATGGGATAAAAACCAGAAGATTAAAAACCCTCATTTGATTTACCCCGGAGATTTGTTGTACATCTTTCAGTCACGTCGTCAGGTAAATCGAGGCGGGCAAATAGTCGAAATTCTGGTGCCGCAAATTCGAGTGGAGCGTATCGGTAGCGGTGAGCCTATTTCGGCTATCATGCCATTTTTAGCGTGGCCGAGAGTGTTAGATAGTGAAACTATTGAAC
>NW_014585365.1:0-3832 GCF_000485595.1 Priapulus caudatus
GTGGCGTTACCACAACGTTGCGTATCAATGTATTGGCCTTAATGCGCCCGGGATGTTGTGGGAAATTGCGGTTCCACTGACTGATATTGCGGTTGAGTTGTGTTTGGTCGCCAGCAGAAATACGTTTTAAATAATTTAGATCTAACCAGCCGCGCATTACTGGGTGGGTGACTTGCGTTCTTGCGCTTTGCAGCTTGGCTTTAGAAAGTAGATTGATTTGATTCCAAATTCTTTCATGATTTAGTGCTATCTGATGCTTTTGTGTGAGGTAAGGTTCCTGAATGACCAGCTCTGTAGCAAGTGCAGCAGGGGTACGGCTCAACTGAGCGGCTCGCAATCGGCTGCTTAAAATTTTATCTTTCAAGCCTTGCGGCAAACCGACCATATTTTGGGGTAGCAGGCGTAATGCTTCGTCGTACTGCGCGTCTGATATCGCCATCTGTGCTTGCACATAGCGAAAACGCGCTTTGTTTTCGTTATTTAGTCGAGTATTCCTCAGAGAGGCAAGGTAGGTTTGAGTCAGGCCTCGATCGGATAGCATCCATCACGGCATAATCAGCTTGCCTTGGCAAGGTGAAGCGTTCTTATGTCTGGAGAACGATAGTTTTGCGCGGCCTGAAAGAAGCGTTCGGGGCTTCGCGGCTGTTCCTTTATTTAATAATCCATTCGCCACGTTGTACCTCGACCAGAAGGGAAAAGCGTGTTATTCATCCGATCCGCTGGTAATTGTGGAGTTGGCATAAGATTGGGGTAAGGTGAGGTTAAGCAGGTGGGTATGTTGCATAGGTCGTTATCACACGCACTCAAGCTGATGGCGCTAATAAAATGGAGGTTGTACCGTAAGAGAATTTCCATGTTATTTTTACCCTTGAAACTGCGTTGTCTGTACAGCATCTGCCAAATGATTTTACACATGCTGTTTCCCTGGATTGTTTTATGTTTACTGGACCGATAATTTAGTTTTATTGTTTGCCTATTTCCCCGTTGGCGCTTGACAGTTAGTCCAGAGTTACACAACTTTGGTTCAGTGCCGGCGCGTTTTGGGTCAAATAAATTTATTAGAAAGTAGGCAGTTGATCGTTTTTTTTAGTTATTGTGAATTACCATTTTTTATGCCTTTTGTGTGAGCGCAGCTTATGCTGCAACAAGCCAGCCCCGGATCAGCAGGGGCACTTTATATGTTGTCTTTCTTTTTTTTTTTCTCGCCACGCCAAATAGGAAATTTATCCGACATTACTCAGCGAGCCATTGACACCTTAGCCATGGTGGATCGCGTCTGTGCCGAGGATACGCGTAACACGCGGAAATTATTAACACATTTAGGTTTGAAGAAAACCTTAGTGGCTTTGCACGACCATAATGAGCGGCAAAAAATCGACATTGTGGCCGAATGGCTGAGAAAGGGTGAAAATATCGCCTTGGTGAGTGATGCAGGAACGCCCTTGATTAGCGACCCTGGTTATCATTTGGTGAAAGACTTGCGTGAAATGGATTTGAGTATCGTACCTATTCCAGGGGTAAGCGCTATTATTACCGCCTTGTCTGCAGCGGGTTTAGCCACCGATAAGTTTTCATTTGAAGGCTTTTTGCCGGCGAAAGAATCTGGACGCAAGCAAGCGTTGATGGAGAATGTCGAAAGTGCGTACACGCAAGTCTATTACGAATCCAGTCATCGTATTGTACACTCCGTTGCCTCTATGCTGGAGGTATTTGGTACGGCAAGGAAAGTAGTATTAGCGCGTGAGTTGACTAAATTATATGAACAGTTTTTTAGCGGTACATTGGAGGATTTGCATCAGTGGTTACAGGATGATCGAATGCATCAAAAAGGCGAATTTGTTGTTATGCTCGCCGCTACATCTAAGGAAGCAGATAATGATGACGCCTTTGATAGCAGTGTAACGCAGCTATTGACGGTGTTATTGGAAGAGTTACCCGTCAAGCAGGCGGCTAAGATCGCCGCGAAATTAACGGGTAAGAGTAAGAATGTTTTATATAGGCAATGTATGGCGTTGCAAAAAGATACGGGCTAGTGTCAAAAATAATAGGGAAATAATAAATAAGAGTGAAAGATAAAGTCAATCATCGTCATGTGTTTTATTTGTCAGGTTTTGATCCACGAGGAGCTTCTTTTTATCACCGTGTGTTTAAAGTAGAAGCACAAAAGCAATCGCGAATAAATGGCATCAAGGTCGATGTTCAGGCGAGAAAGAAGCACAGTGATATTTCGCAAATGTGGCGAGTGGTAGCTGAAGACGCACATAACGGTAACAACCGACTTACGAGTTCTGCGTTGGGACGATATTATCCGGGCAGCATTGCGGTGAAATCCGTATTGGTATACTTCATTGATTTTTTACTCCTATGTGTCTTGGCGTCTATATCACTTCAGGTACATTTGAAAACGCCGTCAGCTAAGACTTCGCGGACCTCCAACTATTACGCGGGATTGTATCCTGCTTGTTTTTATAGCCGTTATTTGGCCTTTTAGGCCTTGCTGTTATGGGTTTTGAGTGTGGTGATTTTTTCTGCGCTGGATATGGTTATGGTTGGCGTTTGGCTAGTCGGTTTTGGTTGTTTGTCCGCTTTTATTTAATGCCGCAAAAATCTGGGGCTGATAAAATCAATGTGTTTTTGGTTGCTTGCGCATTATATTCGTTTTACCTCGGCGCTGGCTTCAGGCGTGCGTGTGACTCTCATTAGATCAACGGATTGAGGCAGTTTGCTGAGCGGGTTGTTTAAGGTGTTGCTGTGCGACACGGATATATATATGGTGTTAATCGGCCATAGTGTCGGTACGATGTTAGCGGTTGCGGTTGCGGCGGCGACACATGCATGCAAAAAGTAGTATCAAAAACAACGTTCAACCGAACACTCAATATGGTGACGCTGGGGAGAGTGTATACCTTATTAAGCTGTGCTACCGAAGGCCGATGCCCGATAAAGAAAAAAAAAAAAAAAAAAAAAAAAAAAAAAAAAAAAAAAAAGAAAAAAAAAAAAAAAAAAATAAAAAAAAAAAAAACAAACAAAAAAAAAAAAATAAAGACTTGGCGTGTTTATCTAATGCAGAAAAATTATTCTGGGTAGATTATACTTCGCCCGCTGACGGGGCGTGCTTTCCCTTGGTTGATCCGCTAAAGCATAGTTTGTCCGCACATCAGCATGTGAATAGTCCGTTATTGCTGTCCGCACGTTTTCATACCTTATTTACGCCTGAGCACTATCAACAGATTCGGCGTAATTTTTATAATATGCATTTTTTTGTATTTAATGGCGAATGATCTTCCAGGGCAATATGACTATTTTGCACTGACATTAGGGGAGCAAACGTTGATGGAACGAATAGAGCAACAGTATGGTGAGTCTGTTTTGAAACATAATAAGAAGGTGCATTGATGCCTTGCCCTGTACGTCCAGCGCCATTAAAAAATAAAGCATCGCTATTGTTTACCTTTTTCGTAAAGCGTAACTCGTGGTTGAATGGTTTATTTGAGCGTAGCTATACCATGAAAACAGGTCGGGTAAAACTGCCAGGCTTGGAGCTGGTGGTGGCAAACGAGTTGAGCCTTGTTAAAGACATCATGATCACGGATGTAGAAAGCTACCCAAAGAATCAATTATTGCATGAACTCTTAGAGCCTTTGTTGGGTGACAGTATCTTTACCACCAACGGCTGTCAATGGCGCAAGCAACGCGACTTGTTAAACCCTGCTTTTGCGCATGCTCGCATTAGTAAAGTGTTTGAATTAATGGGTGAATCTGCGAATGATATGTTGGCGCGTTTAGCCACAGTGGAAGAGGGAAAACCCTACGATATTGATCCTGAAATGAC
>NW_014585366.1:0-1926 GCF_000485595.1 Priapulus caudatus
TATATATATATATATATACATATATATTCAAGAGCGTATAAAGAAGGTAAGAGGCCTTCTTTATACGCTTTTGATATATTGCAGGTAAAACGGCAAGACTGAACGCACGTCGACGAAAACAGAAGTGTATTGCAATATCAGGATTTTATTCGGTTCGACGTTATTTGGCGTTTGATCAATCCAATTAACTTCATCTCGAATTATATAACGAACCGCAAAATTTGCGCGCGCGCGTGCGTGCATGAGTGCTTAAAGTGCACCAGCGCCAGCGGCGGGTGTGACGGCGCCGCTGCTGAATTTCACGAGTGAAAACGTAGGTGAGCGAGAGGTGCTGCGGCTGCATTTAAATATTGAAACATTGCAGTCGGTTATTCCGACAGGTCTGCATTAGCCGCCTAGCTGCATTAGCTAGTTCGGGGAATGGGTTGGCTTGAAGGGGGGGGGGGTATTAATTAACTACTATTGCCATCGGCAAGCGGGTGGTGGCCGATTGAAGGAATACGTTATTCGCTGCTCGATGATCGAACACATCGCATCGCGCAGTGCCGCTAGCTGGTTGTTTATTACGTGTGTGTGCGCGTGTGTAGATGATATCAGGTGTGTGCAGTCGAGTGAAATGTGTCGAAATGATAGTGTGAAAGAATGATCGAATAATAGAAAAAAATATGATATATATATATATATATGTATATAGAATATGAACATATATAGGCTCATGTGTGTGTGTGTGGATATATATATATATATATATATATATATATATATTTATATATATTATATATATATAAATAAATATATAAATAAATATATATGTATATATACACATACATAGGCATATATATGTTCATATTCTATATGAACATATAGAATAGAATAATGAATAGAATGAACGAGGAGATACGTTAGAATCGCATGCTCGCATGTAGCAGTAAGTATACACACCACCCATGTCGTGTCATCCATCGGACGTGGGCGTTATCGTGTGCAGACCTACATAATAGCTCATGCGCAATAACAGTCTAACAGAAACAGGCATTATTAGCCCATAACCCACGACAACAACCGTGTAAACAAGAAAAATGATACAGCCTTGCACGCGTCCGTCTGTTTGCGGTCGACCGTGATGGAATATTTCGACGTGGAAGCAATTCCCCAGGACGTCGTTTCTGCGGAGGGGGAGGGGGGGCGATAAATAATACATTAGCGGCAAACAATGCATCGCCTCGGTTTTTAACGGATAATATGTTCGTCTGCTGCTGCTGCTGCTGCACGTTAAGCTGCTGTATGTATAGCGGCGCGTACACGTGGGGTAGAGAGGTTGCACGAGGGGTTCTTACCTGGTCCTGGGCCTGTTACCTGTCCTGGGTCCTGTGTCTATGGTGCGAGTGGTTCGTACACTGTCTGCTGTACCCTGGTCCTCGTCCTCTGTACCTGGTCCGTGTCTGCTGTACCTGGTCCTGTCACTATGTACCTGGTCCTCGTCCTGTGTACCTGGTCCTCGTCCTGTTGTAAAGTTCGTCTGCTGCTGCTGCTGCACGCTAGCATGCTGTATGTATAGCGGCGGCACACGTGGGGTAGAGAGGTCGCCACGAGGTGTTGTTACCTGGTCCTGGTCCTGTGTACCTGGTGCTGGTCCTGTGTACATGGTCCTGGTCCTGTGTACCTGGTCCTGGTCTTATGCACCTGGTCCTGGTCCTGTGGTCTCTGGTGCGAGGTGTTGTTACCTGGTCCTGTGTACCTGGTTCTGGTCCTGTGTACCTGGTCCTGGTCTTATGCACCTGGTCCTGGTCCTGTGTACCTGGTGCTGGTCCTGTGTACCTGGTCCTGGTCCTGTGTACCTGGTCCTGGTCCTATGTACATGGTCCTGGTCCTGTGGTCTCTGGTGCGAGGTGTTGTTACCTGGTCCTGTGTACCTGGTTCTGGTCC
>NW_014585366.1:2764-3830 GCF_000485595.1 Priapulus caudatus
GAGAGAGAGAGAGAGAGAGAGAGAGAGAGAGAGAGAGAGAGAGAGAGAGAGAGAGAAAGAGAGAGAGAGAGAGAGAGAGAGAGAGAGAGAGAGAGAGAGAGATGAGATCACGCATGTGTGCGATCAATGCACCTGTATGTATATAGATACTAGCGGGGGTTAATTATTCACCCTTGACACTAGTACCACGCGCTGAGATCCCGACTCCATGGACAGGTACGCTACGCTCGTCCGTTAATCAGACATCGATGTTACGGTGATGGTGATGATGTTGTTGCGGCGATGATGATGATAAAGATGATGTTGCGGTGATGATGGTGATGAGGATGATGATGTTACGGTGATGGTGATAATAATGATGATGTTGTGGTGATGATGATGTTGCGGTGATGGTGATGAGGATGATGTTGTGGTGATGATGGTGATGATAATGATGATGTTGTGGTGATGGTGATGATAATAATGATGTTGCGGTGATGATGGTGATGATGTTGTGGTGTTGATGGTGATGAAAATGATGATGTTGTGGTGATGGTGATGATAATGATGATGTTGCGGTGATGATGGTGATGAGGATGATGATGTTACGGTGACGGTGATGATAATGATGATGTTGTGGTGATGGTGATGGTGGGGACGATGTTGCGGTGATGGTGATGAGGATGATGATGTTACGGTGATGGTGATGATAATGATGATGTGGTAGTGATGATGATGTTGCGGTGAATGTGATGGTGGGGACGATGTTGCGGTGATGGTGATGAGGATGATGATGTTGTGGTGATGGTGATGAGGATGATGATGTTGTGGTGATGGTGATGAGGATGATGATATTGTGGTGATGGTAATGATGATGATGATGTTGCGGTGATGGTGATGATGATGATGATGTTGCGGTGATGGTGATCGTAATGATGATGTTGCGGTGATGATGATGTTGCGATGATGGTGATGGTGGGGACGATGTTGCGGTGATGGTGATGAGGATGATGATGTTGCGGTGATGATGATAATGATGATGTTGCGGTGATGATGATAATGATGATGATGATGTTGCGGTTATGAC
>NW_014585367.1:0-575 GCF_000485595.1 Priapulus caudatus
GAGAGAGAGAGAGAGACACACGCACGCACGCACGCACGCACGCACGCACGCACGCACGCACGCACGCACGCACGCACACACACACACACACACACACACACACACACAGACAGACAGATAGAGAGAGGAGGGGGAGACAGATGTTTATTTCCACCAGTCACTCTCGGCGAATGGTTCAGGTGAGCGACAAACAGCGTTGCCTGGCCAGCCGTATACCGACGGTTGTTCCTCTACCATCTCACCGTCTCTCCACTTACCCACTAAAATTATCACACGATCGACGACCGCTATTAAAACATCATCAACGTCGCATCTTTTCACACGCAGTTATTTATTCTTCAAGTTCACCATCGCAAACGTAATGGTCGCAAAAATTACCGCGAACGGGGGGGGGGTCTAATGGCCCTAGTCCATGGCACTGTACGTGTACGTGTGGCGGGGGTGGTTGAGGGAGGATGTACGGTTTTACGTGCTATCGGTGAAATGCCGCCGGCCACTGCGCAGACGCCCACTCCCTCTCTCCTCCCCGCGCGCTCGCGAGAGAGAGAGAGAGAGAGAGAGAGAGAGAGAGAGAG
>NW_014585367.1:2939-3828 GCF_000485595.1 Priapulus caudatus
GTGCGTGTGTGCGTGGTTTTAATCGTTAGATCGTACATACACTTGGCTAGCCCATCGTCTGACATAAATGCTCACATAACTTGATAAACCGCCTAACGGTTATTACCAGGCGCCTCTACACCAAGTCTTCTCTATTTACTCCCTCATTAGTACACCCCCAACGTTTGAAAGCCAGTAGTGTACTTGTACATATTGCTAACATTTAAGTCTCCACATGTCAGCACCAGGAGGGGGTAACATAACACCACCTTCTGCACTTCCATTCATAAATATAGCACAGAGAAACCGCCTGAATGAACGGTGGGAGCTAGCCACATCGACTCCATGCCCGCTGCAAGGCTCTCATGATCAGCTTGCTCGCGAAATATACGCACGTTCTTGCAATATAAAGCAAAAAAGCATGGTACGCGATTAGAACATATCGGCAATTACTCGTCTGTATACACGTAGAGCTGCTTCCAGCCGTCACGCGAAGGCCTAACGCCAAGTTCGTTAGACTGTTTCCCGTATAGGTTAGGTAACTCTGCACGTTCAAGTTTAACTTCTCATCTATTTGCTTCGCGTTTCCCATCATTTTTAGTCTACGTGATTTTTACTTATAAGTTTGTTTGTATGATATATACTGTTCAAAGGTTTGGCAAGATAATGGATATCATGCAGCCATACAGTAACATGAACTTTACATGTGCTTGCAGCTGCCATCTTGAATCTCAACTGATGCCCATATGCTTTTTCAAATAAAATTGAATTGATAGAGAACTTAAAGAACTTAATGTTGATTAAAGAACATGGGCCTTGAGGTGAAGAATATATATATATATATATATATATATATATATATATATACTCTCGTACGTACACGTCCGTCCGTCGTCGGTACAACGACGCG
>NW_014585368.1:0-2636 GCF_000485595.1 Priapulus caudatus
GCCTGCCTGCCTGCGCTGCCCTGCCGTGCCCGCCTGCCTGCCTGCTGCCTGCCTGCCTGCCTGCCACCTGCGTGACTGCTTCTCGCCTTCTCCCGCTTACCCCTCTTGCCTCCCTGCATGCCTCCTGGCTTGGTGCTCGTGCCTGCGCTGCCTGCCTGTCTGCCCTGCCTGCCTGCCTGCCTGTTCTGCGCTGCCTGTCTGTCCTGCCTGTCTGCCTGCATGCCTTCCTGCCTGCTTACCAATGCTTGCTCCCTGGCATGCCTGCTGGCTGGCTGCCTGCCTGCGCCTGCCTGCCTGTCTTGCCTGCCTGTCTGCCTGCCTGTCTGCCTGCCTGTCTCCTGCATGCCTGCCTGCCTGCTTCCTGCTTGCCTCCCTGCATGCTGCCTGGCTGCCTGGCATGCCTTGCCTGCCTGCCTGCCTGCCTCCGTCCCTCTCCCTGCATGCCTTGCATTCTGCCTGTCTGGCCTGCCTCGCCTGCCGTGGTGGTGGTGGTCGTGATGAAATGGAGGTGGTGTTGGTGTTGGTGCTGCTGCTACTGCTGCGCGTGCTGCTACTGTTGTTGTTGTTGTTATTGTTGTTGTTGTTGAGCGTTTATGTTCGTGCGTGGTCGTCGTTGGCTCTGCGCTGCTGTCGCTGATGAATAGTCGCTCGTAGCACTGCTGCTGCTGCTCGCTGCCTGCTGCTGGCGATACTACTGCTGCTGCTGCTAGAGCTGAGACGATGGCAAGAGAGAGTAGTCAGTGACAGACATAGATACTGTCAAGAGACCATTAACTATGTTAAAGGTCCTTGGAATGTTTGATACCTGGCTTGTAAGCTAATCAGACGCGCCGGTCCACTCAAGTGTGTGCTACACGATACGCCGCAGTCCGCTGCATGGCGATCAATGTGACAGATTGCCTGCGTGCGTGCGCGCGTGTGTTCTGTCTGCATCGATGGACAACGGTGTGTGCACACGCACACTTCTCATGATAAACGCCACTGGCGCGCACACACCACACATACACAGCCACACACACACACACACACAGCTCACACACACACACACACACACACACACACACGACACACACACACAACACACGCATATATATAATATATTCGCGTCGCAAGCAGAGGCGGCCATTGTCTGTAATGGCACAACAAAACGGTTTTAATTAAGCCGACACTCATTAAAATGGAAATTTGCTCTGCGAAAAGCCAAAACGCGATGCTTTGTGTGATAATATGGCCGCTATGACTTTCGCTATTAACAAAGTGGCTTGGCTCGCCGCGCCGGGGCATTGTCGCATGTCAACACCTATCAACTTTCTGTCAGCTGCGCAGAATGGCGCTTAGAAATGTTATGGAAATCTCGCTTGTAACCGCCCCGCGTGTCTTTATGCTCTCTCGATACATCGGGCCTGAAATCATTACCCTACTTCACGCCCTCGGGGTGCTGTGTGTGTGTGTGCGCGGGGTACCGATGAGGGCGCATCCAGCTAGGCCCGTACGCACATGCCGGAGGGAAGCGAGAGAACACTTAGTAATACATTACGCATAGACACTGCGTAAGCGACAGGCCTGCGTAAGAGGCGCGGAGAAATGGGGGAAGTGGGAAGCGAGAAAGGAAGAGAGAAGAAGACAGTGGTAGAGATGTGGGAAAAGGAGATAAAAAAATGATGTAAAAAGGGGGTGGAGAGGAGAGGCGGGGAAAGAGAGAGAGAGAGAGAGAAGGCGAGAGAAAGAGAGAGAGAGAGAGAGAGAGAGAGAGCGCGCGCGAGAGAGAGAGAGAATTGAGAGAGAGAGAGAGCGAGAGAGAGAGGAGCAATAGAAAGGAAGACTCGGGGAAAGAAAGGACAAGGACGCGACCAGGCGGTCGGCACTTACGTAGCATCAGCTGTCGATAACCGTGTTTAACTAAACTGTATAAAACCCAATAGATTTTATTCACTCCTGTGAGTAAGGCTGTCTGTGGCTGGTTCGCCTAGACTGTGAGTTGGGCTGTCTGTGGCTGGTTCGCCTAGACTGTGGGTTGGACTGTCTGTGGCTGGTTCGCCTAGACTGTGGGTTGCGCTGTCTGTGGCTGGTTCGCCTGGGCCGCTGTGGGTTGGACTGGGTATAGCTGCTGCCGTAGTAACAGTGGTAGCAGCGGCGGTAGCGGAAGCAGCGTCTGTAACGGTAGCAGCGCGGTGCTAGATGAAGCGGATTTAAACGTGAATGCAGATTGTCGAGTTAATGAAGCGAACGTCGGCAGGAAAGCCCGCCGCGCCGGATTTGTTTGCATTTAATTCGATTGCCTGGATACGATTACTGACCGCATAACAGCTGGTTATTTTCCAAAACAGATTAAACGCACGCACAGGCAAATCTGTTTAGCTTCATACTCGGGCAAATTGCTACTCGAGTTAAGCTTATTGCGCGAACGAATGCCGGCCTCTGTGACAAGTTGCCGCCTGTGTCAATGCCTCCATCATTGGGGCTCGCGCGCTGGGAGCGTGCCGCGGTAACCTTACGCTACCCTTCGTCACTACTTAATAAGCTCGAGTGCTTATCGCTCTGCTACATGGAGTCAATGCGGTGGTATACACACCACGGACGCAGTGTGTGTGTGTGTGTGTGTGTGTGTGTGTGTGTGTGTGTGTGTGTCGTGTCGT
>NW_014585368.1:3454-3828 GCF_000485595.1 Priapulus caudatus
TGTGTGTGTGTTCGCGCGCGCGCGCGTGTGTGTGTGTGTGTGTGTGTGCGCGCGAATGTGTGTATGTGTGTGTGTGGTGGTGGGGGGGGGAGGTGAGGAGAGCGAGAGAGAAAGAGCCAGTCATGTGCCTAGAGCTATCATTTACAGCGCCTGCAATATTAATACCGTCGACACAATTAGTGAGAAGAATAGCGCTGCTTTACCATGATACTATGACGGCGTGGCGGCCGTGGCGGCTGTGGTGGTGGCGGTGGCGGTGGCTAGATTCGCTGACGATGACGACATCATAATCGCCAGCATTATCATCATCATCGTCATAATAATAATAATAATAATAATAATAATAGTATTATTATAATAATAATAGTATTATT
>NW_014585369.1:0-1638 GCF_000485595.1 Priapulus caudatus
GTTCGCGTGTGTGTGTGTGTGTGATGTTGTGTGTGTGTGTGTGTGTGTGTGTGTGTGTGTGTGTAATTGTGTGTGTGTTGTGTTGTGGGTGTGTGTGTGTGTGTGTGTATGTGTGTGTGCTGTGTAGTGGTGTTGGTATGTGTGTGTGTGTGTGTATATGTGGCGTGTGTGGTGTGTAATGTGCGTGCTGTGTGTGTGTGTGTGTAATTTTGTGTGGTGGTGTGTGTGTGTGTGTGCGCGCGCTAGTGTGTGTGTGTGCGAAAGCGTGTGTGTTGTAATGTGTGTGTATTGTATATACATTGTGTGTGTGTGTGTGTCGTGTGTGTGTTGTGTGTGTGTGTGTGTGGTGTGGTGTGTGTGTGCGTATGTGTGTGTTGTGTGTGTGTGTGTGTGTTGTGTCGTGTGTGCGTTGTGTGTGGTGTTGTGGTGTGGGTGTGTGTGTGTGTGTGTCGCGCAGCGTGTGTGTGTGTGTGCCGCGCGTCGTGTGTGTAATGTGTGTGTGTTGTGTGTGTATGGTATATTATGTTGTGTGTGCTTGTGTCTGTGTGCTGTTGTGTGTGTGTGTGTGGTGTGTGTGTGTGTGTGTGTAGTATGTGTGTGAGTGTGTGTGTGTGTAGTGTGTGTGTGTGTTGCGTGTGCGTGACGTCGTGTGTGTGTGCGTGGTCTGTGTGTGTTGTGTGTGTGTGTGTGTGTGTGTGTGTGTGTGACGCGCGCGCGTGTGTCTCCATCGTTAGGTTCGATGATTAATCTGAAGAGTGAGATGGTTGATTAGATCGTGCGCGCAGCAGACCGGCATCCGCACTCGCCTCTAATACATCTCCTCTCTTCTCTCTCTCTCTCTCCTCTCCCTCCTCATCGACACCCCCGCAGTCTCACTCTCCTCCTCATCTATCTCTCTCTCTCATAATTCTCATCTCTCTCCGTCTCTCATCTCTCTCTCTCCTCTCTGTCTGTCTCTCTCCTCTCCCCTCTCTCTCCTTTCTCTCTCTCTCTCTTTCTCCTCTCCTTCTCCTCCTCCATCTCCTCACTCTTTCTCTCTCTCTCCCCTCTCCTCTCCCTCTCTTTCTCCCTCTCTCTCTCTCTCCTTTCGCTCTCTTCCCTCCTCTCGCTCTCCTCGATCTCCTCTCTCGTCATCCCTCCTCCACTTTCTACATTATTCTTTCTCCTCTCTCTCTCTCCTCTCTCCTCTCTTCTCTCTTCTTCCTCTCCTCCCTCTCCTCTCCTCCCTCTCTCTCTCTCTCTCTTCCTCTCTCTCTCCCTCCTCCCCTCTTGAACACAATCTCACCAAGGTAAGCTTGTTCGTTGCCAGGATACGGGCGTTTACCGCGGTTTATAAATCACGCGGGTTCTCCGACGCACGTGTGAAGCGGTAATACGCACGTGGCTCGAGCCGACGTATTAGATTACATGCTCGATATCAATTTATGTCGGCGAGTCCACGTGACCTTGATGGAGAAATATTGATATTTGGAGATTCCACGCGTTCACACGACTACGTACGTACGCAAACACGTACGCGCGTACGTTCACGCCCACGCCCATTCACACGCTCACACACACATTCACACGCTGACACGTATATATACGCACGCACACACACACTCACACACACACACACACACACACACACACACACAC
>NW_014585369.1:3097-3828 GCF_000485595.1 Priapulus caudatus
GTGTGTGTGTGTGTGTGTGTGTGTGTGTGTGTGTGTGTCTGTGTGTGTGTGTGCGTGTGTGTGTATGTGCGTGCGTGTGTGTGTCTGTGCTCGCTCGCGTCGGTGTGTACGTGTGTGAGCGATTACGTGCGTGCGTGTGTCTGCGCGCGCACACGTGCGTGCGTGTGTCTGCGCGCGCACACGTGTGTGCGTGTGTCTGCGCGCGCACACGTGCGTGCACGCGTGTTTATACGTACGCCATGATTTGTACGAAGCGTTCGGTAAACCCAACATAATTGCTTCGTTAATAGTGTAATGCAATGTCGGCCATAAAGCACCACTTTTGCGTAGCAACTCCGAAACTTCGTTTTATAATATCGCGTTCTGCGCGTTCGTGCGGTTAATTATCCAAACAAAGGCCTCACCGCCTAGTCCGGTGACTGACGACGCGCGTTTCGGGACTTTCGCTAACCGGTCCTTTCATTCTCACTGCCCGCAGGGTGTTAGTAATTACGATCCCTTGTGTGTGAGCGAGCAGTAGTTGTATAGGCACGAAAGTGGCCTTGGTGAGGAGAAGTGAAAGTGATTGGAAGCCATCTACTCCGCATGCCGGAGGATGCGGTCGCGCGTCCCAGTGCAGCAGTGTCACTACCAGCATCAGTAACATCCTCCTCTCCTGCAGCAGTAGCAGCAGCAGCAGCAGCGGCAGCAGCAGCAGCAGCAGTAACAGTAGCAGCAGCAGCAGCAGCAGT
>NW_014585370.1:0-3827 GCF_000485595.1 Priapulus caudatus
AGAGAGAGGAGAGAGAGAAAAAAAATATCAAGAAAGTGAGAGCAACCGAGCGAGAGCGAACGTGCGATACTCCCTCGCCGTTGTCATGACAACCGACCACGACCACCACCACCACGACCACCACCACCATCACCACCACCACCACCACCACCACCACCACCACCACCCCGCTCTATCTCTCCCCACCAGGTTCTAACGAAGGACAGCGTGACCGTATCTGTGGACGCCGTCGTTTATTACCGCGTGCTGAACGCCACCGTCTCCGTCGCTAACGTAGAGAACGCACATCACAGCACGCGTCTGCTCGCTCAGACGACCCTCCGTAACGTACTCGGCACCAAGAACCTCTCCGAGATCCTGTCCGACCGCGAGAACATCAGCAACTGCATGCAGACGACACTGGATGGCGCGACGACCAATTGGGGCATCAAAGTGGAGAGAGTGGAAATGTAGGTGGCGCTGGCGGCGGTTTCTCCCGCAGGGAAGAACTGAGCGGGAGGCTAACGAGAATGCAAACCACCCGAATGTTGTGGATGCGACGGCAGGTCTTTATTCTTACGTGCCCACCCACCCATCGCCACCCCCATGGGAGGGGAATCAATGACGTCACTTACATATTATACTGTCACGTGACATCAGTTTGCTTTCCTCTATTCGCCAGGCATCTTCTATCTGTTCATGTGCGTGTGTAGCATACAACAGCGTATACATGCAGTACATCTGTCATCGTTTATGTGCGCGTGTAGCATACAACAGCTTATACATGCAGGACATCTGTCATCGTTCATGTGCGTGTAGCATACAACAGCGTATACATGCAGTACACCTGTCATCGTTTATGTGCGCGTGTAGCATACAACAGCTTATACATGCAATACATCTGTCATCGTTCATGTGCGTGTAGCATACAACAGCTTTAAGCTGCTGTTTGCTACACGCACATGAACGATGACAGATGTACTGCATGTATAAGCTGCTGTATGCTACACGCACATGAACGATGACAGATGTATTGCATGTATCAGCTGCTGTATGCTACACGCACATGAACGATGACAGATGTACTGCATGTATAAGCTGCTGTATGCTACACGCACATGAACGATGACAGATGTATTGCATGTATCATGCAGTACATCTGTCATCGTTCATGTGCGTGTAGCATACAACAGCGTATACATGCAGTACACCTGTCATCGTTCATGTGTGTGTAGCATACAACAGCGTATACATGCAGTACATCTGTCATCGTTCATGTGTGTGTAGCATACAGCAGCGTATACATGCAGTACATCTGTCATCGTTCATGTGCGTGTGTAGCATACAACAGCTTATACATGCAGTACATCTGTCATCGTTTATGTGCGCGTGTAGCATACAACAGCTTATACATGCAATACATCTGTCATCGTTCATGTGCGTGTAGCATACAACAGCGTATACATGCAGTACAAGTGTCATCGTTCATGTGCGTGTAGCATACAACAGCGTATACATGCAATAGATCTGTCATCGTTCATGTGCGTGTAGCATACAACAGCGTATACATGCAATAGATCTGTCATCGTTTATGTGCGTGTAGCATACAACAGCGTATACATGCAATAGATCTGTCATCGTTCATGTGCGTGTAGCATACAACAGCTTATACATGCAATACATCTGTCATCGTTCATGTGCGTGTAGCATACAACAGCTTATACATGCAGGACATCTGTCATCGTTCATGTGCGTGTAGCATACAACAGCTTATACATGCAGGACATCTGTCATCGTTCATGTGCGTGTAGCATACAACAGCTTATACATGCAGTACATCTGTCATCGTTCATGTGCGTGTAGCATACAACAGCTTATAATAATAGCATCAGTAGGCAGAGTGTCATCGTGTCATGTGCGTGTAAGCATTAACAGATCACGTAATACAGTGCAGGTACAGGGTCTGTTCATGCGTTCAGGGTGAGTGCTGTTAGCATACAACAGCGTTACATGGAGTACACCTGTTCATCGTTTCATCGTGCGTGTAGCATACAAACGCGTATACATGACAGACATATGTCCTCGTTCATAAGGTGCGATGTGTAGCATTAAAACATTATACATGCAATAGCCATCTGATCTATCGTTCATACGATATATCGATCGTGATGCTGATGTTATTTATATCATAATCGTATCGATATCGCTATGCGTATCGTATCGTGTATCATATCACATCATATATCATCATATCATATCATATCATTATCATATTCATTAATCATATATATCATATCACATCATCTCATAACATATATATTCATATCATACACTATCATATCATTACATGCATCATAATCATAAATATATCAATATCATATAATCATATCATGTTAATGCGGGATGTGAGAGGCAACAGGGGGAGTAAACGACAAGCCTGCATATCCCGGTGGTTGTGATTCTCGCCTCACTGCCTGGCTTCCCTGGGGAGCCTACATGGTCTACTGCCCTCTACACACATGCACACAGATATATCATAATAGATATATATATATATATATATATTATATAAAGAGAGGATGAGAGAGAGAGAGAGAGAAGAGGAGAGAGAGAGAGAGCAAGAAGAGAGAATGGGAGCGAGAAGAGAGGAGAGCGAGAGAGAGAGAGAGAGAGAAGAGAGAAGAGAGAGAGAGAGAGAAGACGAGAGACGAGAGAGAGAGCAAGCGTGCGAGACAGTGAAAGCGATATATATATATATAGATATAATATATAATAGATTATATATATATTTATATATATATATATAGAGAGAGAGAGAGAGAGAGAGAGAGAGAGAGAGAGAGAGAGTTTAGGCGTTCCAGTCCCGTCGTGGTAGCCTAATAAATAATAGTTAGATAATTAAATAGTAATTAGAATGGCGTCTTCAGATGTAGTACCTTCATTAGACGCTAATGTACTTATACTGCTCCGGAGTAGCAAGCGTATAGCAGCAGTAATAGCAGCAGCAGCAGCAGCAGCAGCAGCAGCGGTAATAGCAACAGCAGTAATATCAATAGCAACGGTAACAACGACGACAAGAGCAGCAGCAACAACAACAACAGTAGCAGCAGCAGCAGTAGCAGTAGTAGCAGGCCAGCAGCAGTAGCAGCACCACCACCACCACAGCAGTAGTAGCAGTAGCACCAGCAGTAGTAGTAGTAGCAGCAGCAGCAGTAGTAGCAGTAGTAGCAGAAGCAGCAGTAGCAGCAGTAGTAGCAATAGTAGCAGCAGCAGCACCAGCACCACCAGCAGCAGCAGTAGCAGCAGCAGTAGTAGCAGTAGTAGCGGCAGTAGCAGCTTCTGCACCCCACCAACAGTAGCAGCAGTAGCAGCAGCAGCACCACCACCAGCAGCAGTAGTACCACCACCCCCACCAGCAGCAGTAGTACCACCACCACCAGCAGCAGCAGCAGTAGTAGTATCAGTAGCAGCAGTAGCACCACCAGAAGTAGCAGCCGTAGTAGCAACACCACCACAACCAGCAGTAATAGCAGTAGCAACAGTAGCAGCAGTAGCAGCAGCAGTAGCAGCAGTAATAGCAGTAGCAACAGTAGCAGCAGCAGTAGCAGTAGCAGCAGTAGTAGCAGTAGCAGCAGCAGCAGCAGCAGCAGCAGCATTAGTAGTAGTAGTAGCAGCAATAGCAACAGCAGCAGCAGCAGTAGCAGCAGTAGTACCACCAGCAGCAGCAGCAGCAGTAGTGGTAGTAGTAGTAGTAGTAGTAGTAGTAGTAGTAGTAGTAGTAGTAGTAGTAGTAGTAGTAGTAGTAGTAGTAGTAGTAGTAGTAGTGTAGCAGCAGCAGCAGTAGCAGC
>NW_014585371.1:0-3826 GCF_000485595.1 Priapulus caudatus
TTCTCCTCCTCCTCCTCCTCTCCTCCTCTCCTCCTCTCCTCCTCCACCTTCTCCCCCTCGTCCTCCTTTTCCACCTTCTCCCGCCTCCTCCTCCTCCACCTCCTCTCCTCCTCCTCCTCCACCTCCTTTCCTCCTCTCCTCCTCCCCCACCACCTTCTCTTCACCTTCTCCCCCTCCTCCTCCACCACCTTCTTCTCTCCTCCTCGACCTCCTGCCTGTATCACTGTTTAACAATGAATAATAAACACCAAGTGAGTAAATGTCCGGGGAGTAATTGTCCGGGGGGTAAATGTCCGGGGGGTAATTGTCCGGGAAAGATGGCGAATAAAGGAGACATAACTAATATTAATACGGGCACTTAATAACAATCCTGACGCCTTCTTCTACAGCAATAGTTACGCATATGAAAAAGCGAGTGTAAATTTAATTTAATCCGAGTTGTAATCACGCGGAGAAATATCCATTTTATACATCGCGCTACTATGTCAGAAATCGAAACGGAGAATTCATGGTTTGTTTTCTATTTGTTCACGCAATGAGTGATGCCGCCTGAGCTAGGGTGTGAAAAATGGCGAACGTAATGTGAAGATATCCGTACTGTTAGTAGCTTAGTGCGACATGAGTCCATGGATTTACTGACAACGACTCAATTAGTAAGATGTTCCATGGGGGCCAGACTTGAGAAATTCTGAGAAAGCTAGCGAGGTTATCCTCGCAGAACGGCGCGAACTCCGCTCATCTGACGTCATCGATAAGCTAATATGTCAGACAGAAACGCGCGCCTTGTACGCGCACTCCAGTTAAGGTGTGTATGTGCGAGGTGTTACGGAGAGGCTGGTTTTGGGCGTGGATACTTGTCGTTGGATCACTGAGCCAGGATGTACAGGTGAATGTACAGTGGAATACATGTATGAACAGCTGTAGGCAGAGTGACGCCTGAATGATACTGGCTTAGTGAATATCGTGGTTGTATCATGTGCTCTGAGCGTCATCAGAGTCAGCCGGCTGCTTACAGCAGCATGTCGGCGCGATCAATCGCTCTGGAGCGAGTGTCGGATGTAGCCGTTATATGAAGAAATGAGCATTGTACGAAGGTGGGAGCAGTAGTGTTACGGGCCAATCGAATAAAGATTGAAAATGAAAATCGGTAAAGATTTTGCCTAAAACCTTGAGAGTATGCCGTAATGTATTGCACAATAGAAGTGATTATAAGTGATTTTCTACCCGAACGAGTAATTTGTGTGATTGGTGCGCGTGCGTAGCGTGCACTACATATACTATATGATATAATATAGTATGCAATGGAAAAGCAAACATACTAACCACAAAATCTGTGTGTAACGGGAGCTGAGGCACATATGACAGCGTAGTGGAATTGATTTTACGACATCTCGAAACTGCTGCACATACTAGCATGGCAATTAAGCCACAGTTCGCAGAAAAGTAAAATACGTGTTAATGTGCCAGTTTACAAATTATAACTTACGAATGAAAGAAAAAACGACATGACTTTACATATATATATATATATATAATATATATATTAATCCTTGAATATTCAACATCAAAACATAAAGTTGTAGAATATTTAAATGAAATATTCGGCTATGCCTAATCGGCGGATATATGCACACGATAACTACGAATAAGAGTGTTGATTCTTGAATACAGCACATTCCGATAAGCATTATTTTTTTTTTGTTTTTTTTTATCATAATGACTATACAGCATATAACAGTAGTGAATCACGAACCGTTCCTAATCTAATATTTGTCAGAATAAATAAAGCACATTACACTAAGGGAGAGGCTAATAATACCCTATAGAAAAAAAAAACAGCAAGTACCGGCGGGCGAGCAGCGCTGCATCTAGCACGGTCTACTGCGGTGACTCTGTGGTGGAAGTGGTGGGAGTTTCGCTAGTAGAACCTGTTAGTTCCCATAATGTGTTCACGATACACGCCCGTAACAGTGGGAGATGCACAGGCGATGGTATATAGGGAACGCTTCTCAAGGAATGTTCGTTGGTGATTCGTTAGAAAGTTGCCACGAGAGGTGGCGGCGTACGGTTTACGTGTCTCAGATGTAAGGAGATGGCAGGCTGCCCCATCGGTCACGTAAGTAAGCAACAACGTATTTGCAAGAACAGAATAGGGTAATGCAGCTCATCATTTACCCTACCAAGCCTACAGGCTGGCAATAGAGAGCTTGCCACGCTGTAAACCAATTAGACGCAGGCGCCCAAAAACTACACAGTACGCAGTCATCCACGATCGCAGCTGGCACAGTGCCACTGGCAGTGGCATACGTTACATGTATACATACTGACAGTACAGTAATGCCATAGAAATTATACGATTTAAGGAGCATAAACCTTCTTCAACGCAAATTAGCATTTTGCATAATGTCACATGTGACATTGTAGCCTCATAGTCATCGGCAGGCATGATGATTCTACTAGCAAACAGGCCGGGCAGTTGCCAAATTCTTTCTAACAGACAGTAACAAATCCATAGTTTAAGCGCGCTCCTGTTGAGGGTCAAAGAGGTTATACCGACACTTAGCTCTTGCGCATGTCAGAGAAGGTAGATTCCATGGTCGCTTTCAATAAGAGCCATAAAATGCCTAGGTCACGCGCTGAAAACAAAAAAGTTTTTCAACGCTCCGTCAGACAATGTCCCTCAGAAATGTCTAAAAATCTGCCCTGTGGGCCATTGACAGCTTGACCTGTGACCTCCAATTTCGGCAGTAAACCAGTGATGGCTTTTCCTACCTATGATGCATAGCAGCCGACTATCACAAGCATAGGTCTACCGCCGTTTTAGATTGTGCGCGCATTCTGCATATCCTCCCTATATCCTTAAAGTTAAGGAGTGAATGTTCCGCGCTTCTTTTACACCTCTTGACTTTGACCTTTGAGCCCCAGGCTTCGACATCCACATCGTTTTGACGATTCCGCCCCCGCGATGGCCGCATATCGTGACCGTACGTCGAGTGCGTTACGATTTTGTGCCGAAACTGTTGACGCACGGACGAACGGACGGACGGACGGACGACGGACGGACGGACGGACGGAGCGGGACGATCATGCGATTCTACAAGCTGCATCTGACTATGTCAGATGAGGCTATAACGTAGGAGGGAGCTATAATAAAGCTATTATTATAGTCTCGTCCTGATACATTTGATGTATTCTGGAATAGCATTCTAGGTAAACATAATTATTATATCAATTTAGGATTAGATCGATAGATAGATATGATAGATAGATAGATAGATAGATAGATAGATAGATAGATAGATCGATAGATTAGATAGAAGATAGATAGATAGATAGATGATAGATCGATAGATAGATAGATAGATAGATAGATAGGATTAGACAGATAGATTACACAAACACATCTATTGTATCAAATTTCTGCTGTGTGTGTATATATGGTGTCAGGACAAAAGTCACGCGCGCCGCGACAATCACCCCCCGGACAATTTACTCCCGAGCAATTACCCCTCCGGACAATTAACCCCATGCCATTTACACCCGCATGCCATTCTGCGGCCCCGGACAATTACCGGCCCGCGGAGCATTTACCCCCCGGACATTACCCCCCGGACATTTACCCGCCGGACAATTAACCCCCGGACATTTACCGCCGCGGAATTTACCCCCGTACAAATTAGCCCCCCGGACATTATTACTCCCCGCCGGATCAATTACCCGCCCGGAAATTACCCCCCCCTCCCGGACATTACCCCCCCGGACATTTACCCCGCCGGAGCATTTACCGCCCCGGACAATCACCCCCCGCGGACATTTAGCCCCCCGA
>NW_014585372.1:0-879 GCF_000485595.1 Priapulus caudatus
TGTGTGTGTGTGTGTGTGTGTGTGTGTGTGTGTGTGTGTGTGTGTGTGTGTGTGTGTGCGTGCGTGGACGTGTGTGTGTTTACGATTTCCATACTCAATATATAGCAAAGTATATTTCGATGAACACAGTAATTTATTATTAGACGTCGTCCACATTCTGAGCACAGATAACAGATATATATAGAGAGATATAATTATGTATTCTTTATAGATCATTCGTTAGAAATATATTTCTCTTTAAGGTGAGCTTTACCTGAGAGATACACGCAAGGCAGGCAACGGCACAGTTATAGTAATAATAAAATAATAATAAATTAATAATTATTAATAATAATGTTTATATATAAAATAAAAGTAAAGTTTAAGTAACAACAAGAAGCAGCCATTTCTTAAAATGCGCTCTATTTTTGTTTAGGATAAAATTCTGCGGTCGACCTACGTATAAAGATATGCACAGAACAAGCGATGTAACAGATTCCGCACTTATGCCACATAAACAGCAATGATATCACACATTAGACATCAATGACAACACAAACTATTACAGGCATATATAATTATATACATACACGCATACATATGTATGCATATATACTCACGTAGATTTTTTCACATGAACCATATTTAGCTCAACGCTGACTGCCTTTCTCTTTAAACATAATTAGGTACAGGAGTTGTTGTGCACTTTCCCGTAAATATGTGAAACGTCTCATCGCACGCACTACGCACACGCTACATGCCACCCTCCCCAACCAACACCCTGTCTTCACCACTAGCACACGCTACCCTTCCCCACCAACAGCCTGCCTTCACCACTATCACACGCAGCCCCCCCCCCCGCTACACCCGCTATACACGCTACCCTTCCCCACCAACAGC
>NW_014585372.1:2111-3826 GCF_000485595.1 Priapulus caudatus
TCTAGTGTCGTGTTAGTCCGTGTCGTGTCGTGTGTGTGTGTGTCGTGTGTGTGTTGTGTGTGTTGTGTGTGTGTGTGTGTGTGTGTGTGTGTGTGTGTGTGTGTGTGTGTGTGTGTGTGTGTGTGTGTGTGTGTGTGTGGGTGTGTGTGTGTGTGGACACAATAGAAGAACAATCAAGACAGCATAGGTGACAGGGAAACTCTTCGTATATCAGTTTCGGCTTACGCCTTCTGGTAAAGTCTTCATAATTATAACGGATATACCGCCTGGTGAAGTCTTCATATTATAACGGTTATACAACCTGGTGGAGTCTTCATATAGCGGGTATACCGCCTGGTAAAGTCTTCATATGTCGGTTACACCACCTGGTGAAGTCTTCATATAGCGGGTATACCGCCTGGTAAAGTCTTCATATGTCGGTTATACCACCTGGTGGAGTCTTCATATAGCGGGTATACCGCCTGGTAAAGTCTTCATATGTCGGTTACACCACCTGGTGAAGTCTTCATATAGCGGGTATACCGCCTGGTAAAGTCTTCATATGTCGGTTATACCACCTGGTGGAGTCTTCATATAGCGGGTATACCGCCTGGTAAAGTCTTCATATGTCGGTTACACCACCTGGTGAAGTCTTCATATAGCGGGTATACCGCCTGGTAAAGTCTTCATATGTCGGTTACACCACCTGGTGAAGTCTTCATATAGCGGGTATACCACCTGGTGAAGTCTTTATACATCGGATATTACCTCTTGATGAAGTATTTATATAACGGTTATTCAGTCTGGTGAAGTCCTCATATATATATATATATATCAGTATTAGGTTATGCCACTTGATGATGCCTTCGAATATCAATTATCGATTATGGTGCCAGTTATATCCTGTTGACAATCGGACACTGGCGGGTTATCGCATTTCGTCATTAGTGTAGATGTTGCTGTTACTGCTGCTGCTGTTGCTGCTGCTGCTGCTGCTGCTGCTGCTGCTGTTGTTGTTATCGCAGGGGACATCTGCAGCATCCGATCATCTCATCTTAGCAGCACACACGTGCTAATAGGACACATTCACATAGCTAGCGGCGAGAACCAGACACCGTCTCTAAAATTAGAGAAATGATGCATCAGCAGTGGATAAAGAATAATATATCAAGAAATACCTGATCTACCCGCTGTGTTGATGTTGATCGCATGAAGCCACCTGTGGCCGAATCGACTCTCACTGTGGCACGTACGCTCGCATACACGCACACTCGCACGAACGAACGCACGCACGCACACGCAGAATGCAAAATATTAATTTATTTTGCGTATATTATCTACATCTATGTACATCACGCATAATTCGTCCGTTATTCGTATACTGTGCGTATTTATGTATACTATTATATTATGTATACATTTGTATTATGTATTCATGTGTAGAATTGCTTGATAGCAGATCGACTCCGTATGCTTGCAACCCTTGTGGGAGTATTTTCGGATAAAAACTTTTTTCCCTCGCCAATATACGCAATTAACGTAGGTTGGAATGTGCAATTGCTAGGTTTTCCATGCGCAGAGAATTCAAAGAATTTTCAAGAATTTTCAAGAATTTTCAGGAATTTCGCCTTCAGGAGACTTGCGTGTGCGTGGTGCGTAGGCCTATATGCGCGCGCGTGTGTGTGTGTGTGTGTGTGTGTGTGTGTGTGTGTGTGTGTGTGTGTGTGTGTGTGTGT
>NW_014585373.1:0-3825 GCF_000485595.1 Priapulus caudatus
GAGAGAGAGAGAGACACACACACAGAGAGAGAGAGGGAAAGCAGAGATTACTCGGCGTATGTAGTATGAGCGAGCGCACGTCTAAGACAATTTGCGGACGACCAGGATTAGGCATTCAGCACATGTGTATGCTAATCACGCTGCTGTCAAACACCAGAGTTAGATTTATTGGCGAGGGAGACAAAATTAATAAAATTCAAGATGCGGGAAAATTCATTATTCTCTCCTCGCATTCGCTTTCATACACACACGCTCTCGTTCTCGCGCGCTCGCTCTCTCTTTCCTCTTTCTCTTTTTCTCGCTCCTCTCTCTCTCTCTCTCTCCCCCTCTCTCTCTTTCTCTTCTCCTCTCTCTCTTCTCTCTTTCTCTGCTTTCTCTGCTCTGTCTTTCCTTTTTTTTCTCTCTCGTGCGCTCTCTCTCTGTCTCGCTCTCTCATGCTTTTTCGCCTCGTGTCTCTCTCGTCTTTCTCTCGCTCCTCCTCTCTCTGCCGTCCTCGTCATCTCTCTCTCATCATCCTCTCGTCTCACCCTCTCTGTGTGATCTGTCTGTCTCTCCCCCTCTCCCGATCTCGCGCCTCGCCTCTCTTTCTCTCTGCGTGGCCGGCTTTCGCTCGTGCGGGCTTAGATCACCTTCGCTAGGCGTGGCACTACGAGCGAGTGTCTGTCCTGACTGTCGTGTGGCGGGGTAGGCGTGTGCTTTTTGTTGTGTGTGGCTTGTGTCGTGTGTATGTGTGTGTGTGTGTGTGGTGTGTGTGTGTGTGTGTGGTGTGTGTGTGTTGTGTCGTGTGTGGTCGTTGTGTGCGTGTGATCGTGTGTATCTTTGTGTCGTGTGTGTGTGTCTGTGCGTGTGTGTGCTTGTGTCGTGTGTGTGCTTGGTCGTGTGTGTGTGTGTGTGTGTGTGTGTGGTTGTGTGTGTCGTGTGTGGTGTGTGTCTTGTGGCGTGTGTGTGTTTGTGTGTGTGTGTGTTTGTGTCGTATTGTGTGTGTCGTGTGTGTGTCGTGTGTGTGTGTCGTGTGTGTGCTTGTGTCGTGTGTGTGCTTGGTGTCGTGTGTGGTGCTTGCGTCGTGTGTGTGCTTGTGTCGTGTGTGTGCTTGCTGTCGTGTGTGTGCTTGTGTCGTGTTGTGTGCTTGTGTGTGTGTTGTGTCGTGTGTGTGCTTGTGTCGGTGTGTGTGCTTGTGTCGTGTGTGTGCTGTGTCGTGTGTTGTTGCTTGTGTCCGATGTGTCGTGCTCTTGTGTCGTGTGGTGATGCTTGTGTCGTAGTGTGTGTCGTAGTGTCTTGTGTCGTGTGTGCTTGTTGTGGTGTGGTGTTGTCGTGATCGTGTGCTTGTGTCGTGTGTTGTCTTGTGTCGTGTGTGTGCTTGTGTCGTGTGTGTGCTTGTGTCGTGTGTGTGCTTGTGTCGTGTGCTTGTGTCGTGTGTGTGCTTGTGTCGTGTGTGTGCTTGGTCAGTACATACCCCGTACATCCCCCGTACGCCCCCCGTACACCCCCGTACGCCCCCCGTACATCCCCTCCCGGGGCAGCTCCCCTGCTCCCTCACACGACAGCCCCACGTGCGATCACAAGATGCCGCCATCGAGTCACCTTCGTGTGAGCCGCGGCGCCCCCTGGTGGCGACACAATGAGATACGATGACGATGACGATGATGATGATGATGATGATGATGATGACGGTTTATCCCCGCATGCTCACCAACACTCAACACTGCAGGGGTCACGGCCGTGAGTCACTGCGGCTACATATTAGAGACGAATCGGTTCGTTAAACCCCCGACCCGTAGTTAAACCCAGTGGTTCGCTGGAAAACCATCTCACTATAAGATGAAGCCGCAAATCATGTCAGCATGGGGTCGCGAACTAGCGGCGGGAGGTGGGTGGGGGAGGGGTAGGGGCGTAACACGGATGGGGTTTGAAGCTAGCGCGAGAGGTGGTGGTGGGAGGGTAGGGGCGTAACACGGATGGGGTTGAACTGAGCGGCGAGAGGTGGGTGGGGAAGGGTTTAGGGCGTAGCACGGATGGGTTGAACTAGCGGCGGAGGTGGTGGGGGAGGGGTAGGGCGGCGTAGCGAAACGGATGGGGTTGAAGCTGCAAAGAAATACGGCGTGTGAGGTGGTGCGTGTGCGTGCGTACGTGCGTTAGTGTGCGTAGCAGCAAACAGGCAGGCAGTAGCAGTAGCAGTAGTAGGGCAGAGCAGCAGCAAGTAGCAGTAGCAGTAGTAGGCAGCAGGCAGGCAAGCAGCAGTAGCAGCCATAGTAGTAGTAGCGAGCAGGCAGCAGCAGTAGTAGTAGATCACGCAGCTGGCAGGCGCAGCAGCAGTAAGCAGTAGCAGCCAACAGTCAGCAGTAGTAGCAGCAGCAGGCATAGCAGGCAGGCAGTAGGCAGCAGTAGGCAAAAGCAGCAGCAGCAGCAGCAGTAGCAGCAGCAGTAGCAGCAGCAGTAGGGCAGCAGTACAAAGCAGCAGGCAGGCAACAAGCAGCAGCAGTAGCAGTAGCAGCAGCATGCAGCAGGCAGCAGCAAGCAAGCAGCAGCAGTAGGCACAGCAGCACGCACAGCCACCCACCAGTAGCAAGCAGCAGCAGTTAGCAGTAAGCAACAGTAGCAAGCAGCAGCAGCAGCGCACCTAGTAGTAGCAGTAGCAGCACAGCAGGCAGCAGTAGCAAGCAGCAGTTAGCAGGGCAGCACCACCACCACAACACCACCACCAGGAGCAGTAGCAGTAGCAGCTTAGGGCAGTAGGCAACAGTAGCAGCAGTAGCAGCAGCAGTAGGGCAGCACGCAGTGTGCAGTAGCACCAAGCAGCAGCAGCAGCAGCAGCAGTCAGCAGCAGCAGGCAGCAGGCAGTAGTAGCAGCAGGCAGCAGCAGCAGCAGCCGGCAGGCAGTATAGCAGCAGGCAGCAGGCAGGCAGTAGCAGCAGCAGCAGCACAGTAGTAGTAAGAAGTACTACAGCACGCGTAATTTGCGCTCGAGCCTCGTTCAGCACGGCCGGTGCTGCGCTGTCAGCGCGCCGTAAGCGATGACGCCATGAAGCCATGATTGAGCTACTTCATGCAGCATGCCAGGCGGCCTTTGTCCCCCCCCCCGCTCCTCTCTCTTTGCTCTCTGCTCTGCTTTCTCTCTATCTCTCAATCTCTGCTCTTCTCTCTCTCTCTCGTCTTCTCTCTCTGCTCTCTCCTCACTGCTCTTTCTCTCTCTCTCTCGTCTCTCCTCTCAATCTGCTCTCTCTCTCTCTCTCTCTCTCTCTTCTCTCTCTCGCTCAGCTCTTTTCTCTCTCTCGTCTCTCTCTCTCGTCTCTCTCTCTGCTCTCCTCTCTCTCTCTCTCTCTCTCGTCTCTCGTTCTCTCTCAGTTCTCGCCCTCCTCTCTCTTTTTTTTTCTCTCTTTCTCTCTCTCTCTCTCTCCTCTCTTCTCTGCGTCTCTCTCTCTCGCTCGCTCTCTCTCTTCTCTCTCCCCTTTTCTCTCATCTCGCCTCGCGCTCTCTCTCTCTCTACTCTCTCTCTTTTCTCTCCTATGCTCTCTCTGCTTGCTGCTGCTTACTGGGCTGCTACTGCTGGCTGCTGGCTTCCTCTCTCTTCTCTCTCTCGTGCATCGTGTCTGCTCTCTGTCTCGATCTTCTCTCTCTCTCTGCTCTTTCTGCCATGCTCTCTATCCTCTCTCTCTCTCGTTTTTTCCTCGTGCTCTCTCGTCTAACTGTCTCTACTCTCGTTTCTCTCTCTCTCCTACGCTCTCTGACTGTTCTCTCTCTCGTCCTCTGAGGTGCGTCTCTCTCTCCTCTCTCGCATGCTATTACATAGGCGATGGCTCAAATTCGTCCGCGTTTTTCTTGTCGCCT
>NW_014585374.1:0-1008 GCF_000485595.1 Priapulus caudatus
AAAGTGATGTCTTGTCTTTAATTTATCTACAAATTACAATATATATATATATATATATATATATATATATAAAGAAGACATTTTTATTTTTATTTGATTTGTGCGCGGTGCAGCAGTGTCTATTCCACAATAGAACGCTCAACAATCTAGTACAACGACCAGTTTTTTTATACACCGTGTTCGAGATTTTCCGCGTTGCTGCTACTGCTACTGCTGCTTCTGCTGCTTCTTCTGCTTCTGCTGCTGCTGCTGCTGCTGCTTCTGCTTCTGCTGCTGCGGTTGCTGCTGCTACGGCTACTCCTACTGCTGCTGGACGGTCCTATAGAGGTTTATGATGATTACGCGACCAAACCTCGAACCAGCGGCAACCGTCATACCGAGATGAAAACCGCGAAGGCGCTTAAAACATCGTTTCGTTACCATCTACGAGTCTCTACGCGAAATTAAAGCGAGCGTAATGTTGAGCATTATCGCGCCTGTTAGCGGGCCCGCGGCTCACACCGTTTGCGCCACGCAGCATCTGCTTTCTCGTATAGCAAACGCCAACACGGTTCGCGTTCGTTCGCATACATACCGTAGCACGCACGCAGCAGGAGCAGCAGCAGTAACAGTAACAGTACCGCCATCGCCACCGCCACCGCCACCGCCATCCTCACCACCACCACCGCCACCGCCTCCGCCGTTACCGCCACCGCCACCGCCGCCGCCGCCGCCGCCGCCACCATCACCACCACCATCACCATCACCATCACCATTACCACCACCATCACCATCACCACCACCATCCCCATCATCACCATCACCATCCCCATCACCACCACCATCACCATCACCATCACCATCAACACCACCATCCCCATCACCACCACCATCCCCATCATCACCATCACCATCCCCATCACCACCACCATCACCATCACCATCACCATTACCACCACCATCACCATCACCACCACCATCCCCATCATCACCATCACCATCCCCATCACCACCACCATCACCATCACC
>NW_014585374.1:1018-1986 GCF_000485595.1 Priapulus caudatus
CTCTCTCTCTCTCTCTCTCTCTCTCTCTCTCTCTCTCTCTCTCTCTCTCTCTCTCTCTCTCTCTCTCTCTCTCTCTCTCTATCTATATATATATATATATATATATATATATATATATATCAGAGGAACGGAGAATAACAGAGGAACATAAGACAAACTGTCGAAAAAGACGAGAAAAGATTTTTCAGATAAACGTAATTTGCAAGCGGATGCGAGATGAGTAAACGAGGCAAGATCTGATATACTATTCTCAAATCGCAACAGTATAGACCAACTGCCAGATGCGGTGAAGCATGGGTGTGTAGCATCCAGAGAGGACAAATAAACAATATATACTGCCAAAATATTGACAACGGGCGGAATAAGACTCGATGTATCGATTGCGGAGTCGAACGAGCCCGCGGGCCTTTTCAAGCGTAAACATCCAAAAAGCCAATACAAGATGGCGGATTTAACGAAGATGGCCATAACGATTCCTTGCCTCCCCAATCAGAACAACGAAAATGTTGGAAATAAAGTACAATCTTTCGTAAAAAAACCGCACAAAACTTGATTCACTTCGTAAATCTTAACGTAAAATCTTACTCACGTAATTATCGAAACAAATGTTGCGTGCTTAGAAAAACCGAAACGATACTAGTTAAACGAACCCAATATTCCTTGTAACACAAACATGCTTGGGACAGACAGCAGACAATCGCTGGTGGGAGTATCATGTCATTAGTGGTTCGCCATGCTTACAATTTTTGGCGTTTCACGCTTTCTGTGCACATGCAGCGAGCCTGTTATATGTCAGCCCCGGATGCGGATAATATCGGATACGCAGTTAGCAGCGATAAAGGTGCAGAATTCTGACACACACTGTAAGTTGAATTTCGAAATAAACCCATCGTAGTATTCCCCGCGGATACGCCGTGCACGTTTTGCTCAGGAACACACGCGCGCGCTCACACACACACGTGCGACAC
>NW_014585374.1:2986-3824 GCF_000485595.1 Priapulus caudatus
TATATATATATATATATATATATATATATATATATATATATATATCAGCTATGTCAAACACAACGTGCAGGTTTTGCGTCGAGTATTATCACCATTCGGCAGTTCCGACGTTCGAGAGCGGCCGGCGACGACGTTCGAGCGACGACGTTCGGGTGCGACGTTCGACGTTCGGCGGCGGCGTTCGAGAGGGCGTTCGGGGCGTTCGAGGGGGCGGGTTTCGGCGTTCGGGTTTCGGGCGTTCGAGAGTTGTTCGTATGTCGACGTCACGTACACACACGTGCTGTGTATCTGTCGAATAACATCATCTTCGTTGTCATCACGTGGACCAGAAATAACCAACAGTTCGACAGTTTTACCATCACCGAGACGACGTTCTTTCGAGGAACTCGAGTACGTATGCAACTGCATTCAGTGTATGTATGTGGCGGATGCACATAATCGGGTATTCACTATCCGAGATGTACTTACGCGTGATAAATAGTGATGTACTCGCATGCAATAGCAACAGGCGAGTTTAGCTCGGCATTTGTTTAATTAAAAAAAGATCGAAAAGTGCTAAATCATACCGGATATTATAAAATTAACGCGAAATTACGGTTCTGAATAAAGTAGATTGATAGCTGTTGATTAGATATACCTTATATAATAGAATCGCCGCCGTTTGTTCTGAAAATGTTTTGAAATAGTTAATATAAAATTCATCACTATATAATTACGACGGTACGTGCGCTACGTTTGCGCGTGTGTGCGTGCGTGTGTGTGTGTGTGTGTGTGTGTGTGTGTGTGTGTGTGTGTGTGTGTGTGTGTGTGTGTGTGTGTGTGTGTGTGTGTATATATA
>NW_014585374.1:5150-6739 GCF_000485595.1 Priapulus caudatus
AACTTTCGAAAGTCACACAATATTCATAGCGGTTTGACTAGGCTGCGTGGCTCACTTGGCCTTCGGCTTTCAAACAGTCGGCTATCCCTGTCAAGGAATAAGTCTTGACTGTTGACAAGAATGCCACTGTTGGCGGCAGGAGCCTAAGATAAATATACGATCTTTTATATCGCATATCTATATCCGCTACACCTATAGTATATTGATCCTTATATATATATACACGGTATATATACTACACACTATACTACTACAAACTATACTCTATATAACAATATCCACTAATATTATCCCTATCATTATCATTAATACTCCATAATGATATCCTTAACTCTGCGCACAGTGGCTTCTGAACAACAAGACCTATTCCTCACAGGGATAGCCACTGTCTTGACGCCCACGGCCAGCGGCGCACCAGCGTAGTAAAAACCGCTCCATGAACATGTTGTGACGTTCGAAAGCTATCACATCTCCATAAAGACGAGGTCATGGAAACAAAGTAAAGTTTTGAGTGTGAGGTGGCATGCTCCAACGCCTCAATTTGATGTAATTCTTTCTATCGAACGTTGCACGTAATATCTCTCCACGGTCAAAATCAGCGCAAAGCCACAATGGAATTTCTCGTAGCTTGGGTGTCTACTCCCTATATTAATCTTACTCCTCCGATAGTAGTAGTCAGTGAGCATTTAGTCAGTAGTGTCATCGTAGTAGTCAGTAGCCACCAGTAGTTTTGCTATCTGTATATAGTGCGTGTAAATTCAACCAGGGGGCTGTGAACCCGCGGGACGTACCGGCACTATAATATTATACGTAGCCGTCGCCGTCTCCTAGCCACCAAGGTCGGCCGATAATGGACGTCAAACCGACGGATTGAAAGTGTCGCCTGGCGGTTCTTCGGCACGTATAAATACGACACCGGACGACAACGATCTATAACGCGAGTTATTACCCAGAGGAGTACCTTCAGTCATTACCCAGGATCATACGGGAGTTCCATTACAGGACTTCTCCCTATCAAGAGTGTAGCGACGAATGACCAAGACACGGGCTAGGCTTGGTGCTACTAGGTGCCTAGTGTTATTACTATAATATACTATATAATATCATATATATATATATATATATATATATATATATATATATGTATTGTGTTTACTAATAAAGTCAGTCTTCAACAACAAATTCTGCGACTACATCATCTCTACTCCTTTCTGCAATTATCTACGATGCTACAATCTGCTACGATGGAACATCCCTACCATTTGCTAAATCTACGCTGTTACGATGCCGGAGCTGAGGGTTTCACTCTAGCAGCAGGGGCGGCGGCAACAGCAACAACAATAACACGACTTCACGATATATGGAATCGGATGTGTCACTAGCAGGAATTCATCTAGCTTTGCAAACATAAAGTCGAAAGATCCGTCACGATTTACGTTGAAATCTGCCTGATGACGCAGAACGGCATCACAACGTGCAAGCGAGCGCGCGCCTTAGTCGCCTAACGCAGCGCGTCATCAGTAATGGAGCAACACACGCCATTATCGATGACGTGCCAACGCTATTTCCAAAAGAGAAACTTCCAAAGA
>NW_014585375.1:0-3815 GCF_000485595.1 Priapulus caudatus
CCCTCCCCGCGCTGTTCGCCCGCGGCCCTTGGCCTCGCCGCTGGTCTGTCGCTCGCTGGCGGCCAAAACAACACAACCCTGTGACCCGGCGGCCCGCGCGTTGTCCTGCTCCCCCCGGCCCGGTCCCCGCGGTGCTGCTGCTTGCTTCTCCCCCGCGGGGCCTCGCTCGCCGCTGCGCTGCCTCTTCCAGTGGCGCGCGCCTCCCGCGCGCCGGCCCCGGCCGGCGCGCTCCCTGCGCGCGCTTCCTCTATCTGGCCGGGCGGGTCGTCCGCCCGGCCTCCCCGGCCGGCCCGGTCGTGGCCGCTCGCCGCGCGGGTGGCCCGGCCGGACCGCTGGCCGGCCCCCGGTGGCCCGCCGGCCGGCCGGCCCGCCGGGCGGCTGCGCCGCGGCGGGGCGGGTGGCTCCTGACTGGCTCGCCCCCGGCCGTCGCGCGAACCGGAGGTGGACGCGTCCTCGTTCGTTGCCTCTCCCCCTCCTGCCCCCCCGTCCTCCCTCCTCACTCGCCCTCCTCCTCAGCTCCTCCTCCTCTCCTCTCCTCCCCCCTCCTCCTCCTCCTCTTCTCGGCCTCCCGCCCCATCCTCCGTCCGCCCTCCTCCTCCTCTCCTGATCCCTCCTCCTCTCCTCGCTCCTCCCTCAGACCCTTCCTCTCTGCCGTCCCTCTCTCCTTCCCATACTCCTCTTCCTCCTCCTCGCTCCCCTTCCCATCTCCGTCGCCGCCCCCTCCCCCGCCCGGGTGCTGCCTCCTCCACCCCTCCCTGCCTCCTCCTGCTCCCCGTCCTCGGCTTCCTCTCCGCGGCTCTTCCCCCCTCGTCCATTCGCTCCACTCGCTCCTCCTCCCCGCCCGCCGACTCGTACCCCCTCATCCTCCCTGCCCGCCTTGCGCTCTAGTTCGTGCCGCCTGCTCGGCCGCTTCTATCCGGTGCGCCGCTCCGCGTCCCGGCGACTACTGCGCCCTCCGGTGAGCCCTGCTGCTGCTGCGTCGTTCCTTCCCGCGTCCTGGCTGCTGCGGGGTCGCGGCGGGGCTCCCCTGATCTGCGGGCCGCCCGGCGCCCCGAGCTGTTGATCTTCGCTGCCCTCATCTCGCGCCGCCCTTACGCGCGCTTCTCCTCGCGGTCCTGCGGCTGTCTAGCTGCCGTCCTCAGTGCGAGCCCGCAGGTCGGCCGCTCGTCGTCCGTACCGCCGCCGCCCTAACAGGCGGCACCGTTACCGTTAGCAGTAGCAAAGTAGCAGTAGCAGTACACAAGTAGTAGTAGATAGGCAGCAGTGCAGCAGCAGAGTGTGGTAGCGGCAGGTAGCGAGGGCAGCCAGGCAGCAGCAGCAAGCAGAGGTAGCGAACGATAGTGGAGCAAGCAGCAGCAGGAGCAGCAATAGACAGCGGGCAACAGTATATGTAACGTAGCAGGCAGTAGTAGGCAAGGAACAGTGTAAGAGTAGCAGGGCAGACAGCAGCAGATCATCGCATCCAGCAGCAGAGTGTATGGTAGCGGGCAGTAGCAGTATGCGTGATCAGCAGCAGCAGCAGTTGTGAGTAAGAAGCGGCAGTAGCGAGCAGGGGCAGCAGCAGTGTAGTAGCGCGAGTAGTAGCAGCGAGCAGCAGCAGCAGCAGGGCAGATCAGGACACGGGGCCAGTGTAGTAGCCGTGCAGTAAGCACGCAGCAGCAGTCAGCGAGAGCAGGCAATGTCAGTAGGCGGCGGTAGCCAGAGCAGCGAGGCCAGTCAGCAGCAGGACAGTTGGTTGATTGGTCAGTAGATGTAGTTCGGCCGCACGTGGCTCAGCTGGCTGCTGACTGCGTACTGACAGCTGCTGGCTGGGCCTCGCCTGCTGGGGCGCTACTTGCGGGCTTGAACTGAGACAAGCCCTGCTGGTGCTGAGGGGGCTGCTTGCTGAGCTACTAGCTAGCGGCAGCTGAGAGCAGCATACGCGCAAGTGGTATGGTAGCGGCATGTAGCGCTGCAGCTAAACATGACTGCAGCAGGGCAGCGGCCTATGCAGTGGGACTGCTGTAGCGGCCAGCGCTGCTAGCCATGGAGCGCTGCAGACTAAGGGCGCGCAGCATGTGAAGGTTGAGTGCTTAATAGTAGCTGCTTTTTGGGCTGGGGTGTGGAGGAGAACGAAGCAGCAGTATGAATGTAAGTGTGAGCGTCAGGGAGAGAGAGAGAGAGACGAGAGAGAGAGAGAGAGAGAGAGCGCAGAGAGAGAGAGAGAGAGAGAGAGAGAGAGAAGAGAAGAAAAGAGATAGATAGTGCCGGATGCATGCTTGTAGGGGTAGCATGTAGCAAGAGCTGCTCTCTCTCTGTGTAATGCTCTATCTGGTATGGGCTAGGACGCTTTTCTTCTTTTTTGGCGGAAAAAGCAGGAAGAACACCTGTATGTCTATGGTCTTGTTCCAGCGGGCACGCGCACGGCACGGCACAGCACGAACGAAGCGAACGCCACATGCACGCAACGCATGCTATTGCACGTACGTGCCTAGCTAATAATCATGTCTATAATTAACTGGCTGGCTGGCCGGTTGATGAATGATTTAGCTGCATATTCTACACAGACACATTTTTTTCGCTATAGAATCTACGTGTGCCACTGCCAGCAAAGTCTGTCATTATGAAGCTTACATGCCATGAGATGGCCGCCTGAGCGACTGCTGCTGTTGCTAGCAATAAACCGCGCGATGAAACTTAAAAGCATTCAATAGTCTCTGTAAATTCAACGAGAAACACAGATCGGCTGCGTGTCAGACAAGGAGAGAGGGAGAGAGAGTGTGTGTGTGTGTGAGAGAGAGAGAGAGAAGAGAGAGAGAGAGAGAGAGAGGCGAGAGAGAGAGAGAGAGAGAGTGGTGTGTGTGTGTGTGTGTGTGATGTGTGTGTGTGTGTGTGTGTGAGTTTGTGTGTATGGGTGTGTGGATGGTGTGTGTGTGTGTGTGTGTGTGTGTGTGCCGTGTGTGTGTGTGTTTGTGTGTAGTGTAGTGTGTGGTGTGTTTGGTGTTGTGTGTGTGTTGTGTGTGGTGTGTGTGTGTGTGGTGTGTGTGTGTGTGTGTGTGGTGGTGTACTGTGTGTGGTGGTGTGTGTTTTGTGTGTGTGTGTGTGTGTGTGTGTGTGGTGTGTGTGTGTATGTGCGTGCTGCGTTTGTGTGTGTGTGCTGTTGTGTGTGTGTGGCGCGTTGTGTGTGTGTGTGTGGTGTGTGTGCGTGTGTGTGTGTGTGTGATCGTGTGTGTGTGCGAGGGGTTGTGTGTCTCCTCCCGTCTTCTCTCTCTCTCTCTCTCTCTCTCTCACTCCCCTCTCTCTCTTTTCCCGTGCGCTCTGTCCCAATCTCCAACTCTCCCCTTCTCTCTCTGTCTCTGTCTCTCTTTTTCCTCCCTCCCTCTCTCTTTCTCTCTCTCTCTCTCTCTCTCTCTACCTCTCTCTCTTTTACTATACCCATTACCTTCCCCATTCTCATCCACTCCTCCCACAACCCTTTTCTATTTCTACCGACCATTCTCTCTCTCGCTCTTTCTCCGTCATACTCAATGGTTTTCTGGCAGCGAGGAGCGACAGCAGCAGCTGCTCGGGAGAAGGCATTCGCCGGCAGCGATGGCGGCGAGAAAACTGGCAATTTTCCGCGGATTTGTGCGCGCAGTCTATGTCGCTCACAGGGGGCGTTGTCGGCACTCGCGCAGACGACAGATGATGAAGGGCGGGAAGTAAAAAGTGCCGAGAGCAATAATAAAGAGGGAGAGCGGAAGAGAGCGGAAGAGTGGATGAGAGAGAATGGCAGGGTGAAAAACAAAGGGAGGGAGGGAGGGAGAAAAGAAGAGAGAGAGAGAGAGAGAGAAGGA
>NW_014585376.1:0-495 GCF_000485595.1 Priapulus caudatus
CGAGTGAGGGGAGAGATAGCGAGGAGGGGGGTACGAGTGAGGGGAGAGATAGCGAGGAGGGGGGTACGAGGGAGGGGAAAGGGCTTGTATCGCTACATATGAGGTGTGTTGGCTAGAGATTGACGTTAAAAGCATTATGATCTATACTTATGTTCTGATTGTTATATTGTTATATATATATTGTTATAAGGGAATCCTTAACGAAATGTTCTGTGTTAGAGGTAATACGTGATTGCATGGTGGGCGGGTGGGGAGGGGGTACATATATGTGTAGGAAGGAGAGGAGAAGTGAGGGGGAAGGGGAGGAGAAGTGAGGGGGAAGGGGAGGAGAAGTGAGGGGTAAGGGGAGGAGCTGTGAGGCGGAAGGGGAGGAGTAGTGAGGGGGAAGGGAGGAGAAGTGAGGGGAAGGGAAGAGAAGTGAGGGGAAAGGGGAGGAGAAGTGTGGAGGAACGGGAGGAGAAGTGAGGGGAAGGGAAGAGAAGTGAGGGGAAAGGG
>NW_014585376.1:1483-1758 GCF_000485595.1 Priapulus caudatus
GCTTAGGTGTCTAACATGTATATATATCTCCCATACTATACACATATATATATATATATATCTCATCACTCGTGCTCATTGCTTAGGTGTCTAACGTGTATATATATCTCCCATACTATACACATATATATATATCTCATCACTCGTGCTCATTGCTTAGGTGTCTAATATGTATATATCTCTCATGCTATACACATATATATATATATATATCACTCGTGCTCATTGCTTAGGTGTCTAGCATGTATATATCTCTCATGCTATACACATATATA
>NW_014585376.1:3288-3815 GCF_000485595.1 Priapulus caudatus
TCCCATACTATACATATATATATATATATCTCTCATCACTCGTGCTCATTGCTTAGGTGTCTAACGTGTATATATATCTCCCATACTATACACATATTATATATATATATATCTCTCATCACTCGTGCTCATTGCTTAGGTGTCTAATGTGTATATATATCTCCCATACTATACACATATATATATATATATATCTCTCATCACTCGTGCTCATTGCTTAGGTGTCTAACGTGTATATATATCTCCCATACTATACACATATATATATATCTCATCACTCGTGCTTATTGCTTAGGTGTCTAACATGTATATATCTCTCATGCTATATACACATATATATCTCATCACTCGTGTTCATTGCTTAGGTGTCTATCGTGTATATATATCTCCCATATTATACACATATATATATATCTCATCACTCGTGCTCATTGCTTAGGTGTCTAGCATGTATATCTCTCTCATGCTATACACATATATATATATATATATCTCATCACTCGTGCTCATTGCTTAGGTGTCTAGCA
>NW_014585377.1:0-1899 GCF_000485595.1 Priapulus caudatus
CGTACAGCACTTTTTGAACCGCCGTAATGGCGATGGTCACCACTAGCCCAATGAGCGCGCCTGACCACTGGACTAAGCCCCAATCGGTGATATTTTTCAACTCCGAACCTGAAAAGTAGGTCATCGCATAATTCGCCGTTAGCAGTAGGCCACCCGCAAAACAAATCCAGACCGTGATGTTCACGGTATAAAGCTCAGCCAATAAATGGCCTTCGTCCTGCCGTGTCAGGTTGATAATTTCAAGCTCGACCGCGCTTGCTTTGGTGAGTTGAAACACCGCATACGCCAAAACAGCCAATAATAAACCCGCTAAAATATAAACCGTCATAGATCCTCCTTAAGCCATCAAACCCGTGATTAATAAACCCGCCATGAATAGCGCCGCATAGCCGTAACGCTTGCGCACAATCGCCATATGGAACAGTCGCGCCAGTGCTAATCCTGCGATGACTAGCGGGATGCTGATGAGTTGCAGGTGAAGGCTTTGCGTTTGTGAGAATAGGCCGAGATAGGCGATAACCACCAGCCACCAGCCATAGGCCGCCGTGACCAGCGACCCTTTGATGATGAGAATGAATTCAGAACGTGTTATCTGTGGTGGGGTGCTGTTATTATCAATGTGCATTTGATCGACTCCTTTGGTAAGTCGGTTTTATGAAGTCCTGCTGTTATGTTCTAGCATTTCAGTAGGGCGGTTTTTTAAAGATTATTTAATTTTCAGTAAGGTGACACTTAATGATACGAGTCCAAGAAAAGACGCAAACCGCTTAGTCTGCGGTCTGAGAATAAATCAGCTTCCATTCTTTCAAGCGCGTTATATACACCCCTGAATCATCCTTTATGCCTTTAAGTTTCAGCATTGGTTCTTGGTATTGATTCAGAATTAACTCGCTGGTCTCCTCGTTAAAGGCTTCGATGGTGTAGGGCTTTACTTGCAAGTAACCCATCAGGTCTTGATACTTGCCAAAATCAGACGCATGCGCAAATTGGCGCAATTGCTCCAACAGATCATCGTTGAACGCGGTTTTTAGACGTCTTAGCTCGCGCCACGGGGTAACAGACGCGCCGCCAAAGAAGTAAATTGACGGATTCCCCACGTTCTCGCCCATGCCATCACTTTTCCGGCGGTTTCGGCTATCGGCTTGCCGGTGTCGTGGTCTTCACCCGCTTTTAGGTTGACCGACTCACTGACGATGTTTTTAGCGATGTACTTAATCACATAGCCCACCGCTGACCCCTTGGATTTATCAATCGGTTCCGCTTTAAACCGTACCGACATATCGCTTAACTCGGCTTTATCTTCTTGGGTGAAATAGTTACGCATAAGGTTGATGGCTTGCTGTAGATTACGCTCAGAGCCGAAGATAACCGCGTGATAATGCGGAGTAGCGTCATGATGCGGCTCAACGATTCTTAAGCCATAAATAGTAATCTTCCGCTTGGACAGTTGAGAACGAACCTTTTTCCAAATACCGATGAGATGCGCGTGGGTTTCTCGGGGTGTTGCGCCTTGATACTTGGGGTTTTTACGACCCGAGGATAAATAAGCATGAAACTTAGACGGTGCTGTGATGGTGAGAAAGTGCGCCGAGTGGCCTCGGGTATCCGCGTAGGACTCAAAGCCCTTAACGCGCGTGACCAGCTCCACAAAGCGGTTATAGGGGTTAGAGGTGGATGACTTCCACGCATCGAACAGCGTCAATTCTTCCTCGCCGGATACCAGCTTAATTTCTTTCATTAACTGCTGGTTTATTTCGTCTTGGCGGCACATTTCATCAAAAGCGAACGCTGAACAGTAGGGACTGCTGTACGGCCAAGGCGGATGGTACGAAAGAGCGCGTGACACGATCCACCAAAAGAACGGTTGTTAAGGGTTAGGGGTAAGGTGGGGTAGTAGTA
>NW_014585377.1:2899-3810 GCF_000485595.1 Priapulus caudatus
GCGGCACATTTCATCAAAAGCGAACGCTGAACAGTAGGGACTGGCCAGCTTATGTACTTTTCCTGACTGGATGGCGACTAGCTCGCGATCTCTTTTGAGTTTCGTTATGAGTTTACGTTTCCACCATTTAGGCGCACACAAGCGCAAATACTCGCCTTTTCCCGTTTGGGCGATCGGTGGTTCAATATCACATTGGGTAGCGAACCGAGCCGCCTGAATCAGCGATAAGCCCATGCAATAATCCGCACGTTTGCCCGCCAATAGTTCAACTTCGGCAAAGTCCATCCATACGCGATAACCTTTACTATCGCGCTGAAATAAATCGGGCTGTCTTAAGGCGTTAAATTGAGCGGCGATTAATTCCCCCTCAGACGCACCGACACGCAAACCCATGACGCGCCGATACTCAGCTTGTCTGGCTTCCTCAGATGCTTGCAAACCTAAAAAATAAAGGTTCGCATCACGTAGCGAGTGCTGATAGCGACGCGTATATTCTGCCAGTAGCTCGGCATGATAAGCAGGCGGCGTAAAGGCCAGTGTTTGGCTGATATGTGCCTGTGTTGCCACGTCTAACCGTAGACGCTGGCTAATTTGCTCGACGGCGAAGGAAGCGCCCATTATTGAGTACCTCTCACGGTGAAGCACTCACCGCTCAAATAGGTTTTATTGAGATACTTCACCCAAATGAAGGCAGCCGTTCTTAATGGCTGTGAGCTTTTCGCGGTCTGAATGGCTGTATAGCGTTGGCAGCTTAATAGATCGGCAGGTAGGATGTTTAATTGTTTTACTGGCACGGGAGCGCCATAATGCGTAGAATATTCCATTACTGAATACCTCTAAATTTAACGGTTTGGGTTTTGGTAATCAGCTCTAAGGATTGCTGTCCTTATTGCTAACTGGCCTCATAGATT
>NW_014585378.1:0-3807 GCF_000485595.1 Priapulus caudatus
TCCTCCTCTTCCTCTTCCTCCTGCTCCTCCTCCTCGTACTCACCCTCCTCCTGCTCCTCCTCCTCCTCCTGCTCATCCTCCTCCTCCTCCTCCTGCTCCTCCTCCCCCTGCTCATCCTCCTCCTTTTTATCTATCTTTCAATCTACCTATCTATCTATCTATCCATCCATCCATCCATTCATCCATTCATCCATCCATCCATCTATATTCTAATATATATGGTTATTATCGTCTGCACACATCAGGAGCCAGTCGAACCACATCGTAGACGTCGAGTCGTCCGACATCTTCCCTGTCGGCTGGTGCGAGAGCAACGGCTACCCTCTGAAGCCACCGCGCAAGACCGCAGCCTCCTCATCCTCGCGGCCGCGGAAGCTCTCCATCAGCAAGATTCCCGAGGAGATGTGCGCGCAGTCGCTCTACTCGCACGTGATGGATGGGAGCGGCGATGGTGAGTGGTCGCGGGGAGGGGGTGGGGTGCGTGGGAGGGGGGAGAGGGTGTGTGGGGAGCAGGAGGGAGGGGGTGAGAGGGGAGGGAGGAGATGTGCGCGCAGTCGCTTTACTCGCGCGTGATGGATGGCAGCGGCGATAGTGAGTTGTCAGGGGGAGGGGGTGGTGGAGCAAGGGTAAGGGGTGAGAGGGAGAGGTGGAGGAAGGAGGAAGGTGCCACGGGGTGCGGATGGGCGGAGGGTGATTTCCTGATATGATGGTGTGCATTCCTGCATGGCTTCCTCTCCACTTCTCCCTCTTTCTCTTCATGCTTCTCCTCCCCCACAACCTCCTCCTTCTCCTCCTCCCCCACCTTCCTCCCTCTGCCTCCTCCTCACCAACCTCCTTCTCCCGGTGTCACACTTTGGCCCTCTCGCAGATCCATATTTTTTTAAATCTAAACAAAATTATAATTTGAATGATCGCAGGTAAGAGCAAGTCGTGCTGCCCCAAGATCTACTTCAACCACAAGTGCTTCTCTTTCTCATCCTCTCTTCTCCTCCTCTGCCCCCTCCTCTTGCACGCAGACGCACGCCTAACCGTGTGGCAGACTCAGCACCTCCTCCTTGTCCTCCTCCTCAACCTCTCCGCCGCTCTCCCTTTCTCCCGCTGCGCCGCGAGCGCGATCTGCCTCCCTCTGGATTACGCGCCAATGCTTCCTCTTCTTGCGCTTCCCGTCCCTTCGGTCCGATGAGGTTCGTGTGCCCCCTGTGGTCGACCCGGGCGCTTGCTTCTTCGCGCGTAGTAATACGCTGGCGCCCCCAAAAAAAAAGAAAAAAAAAATAGGGCGGACGCCGGCGTCCCGGTGAGTACAGAACGTACGTCAACGCAGTCAACAAAGCAATCAACAGTACTAATAAGTTAGGCTGCATGGGTCTATTGTCCCCAAAGGGTAACGGCCGGAACGTGAAGGGCGTATTATTAGGCGGTAGGCGACTCCCTAGACTCGTAAGTGGAGTCAGGCGAGGTAACCGTCCGGCATATTAAGATAAGTAATAGGTACATTCCGGTATACGCGGAACGTACCGCCACTACCCAGGGTCGTTCTCGGCCAGTACCTGGAGACATAGACCGCTCTCGCAATAGTTATCCCCGCTAATCAACAGCTTACAAGCATACAAGGCATGGGTGGTAAACTAACAAAAGCTGGTTTAATCCAACGATGCCTCAACCTCATCCAAAAGTAGAAATCATAGTAGAATATAGTTGCACCTATATGAGAAATTAAAGGACCGCCTCCCTCCAGCACTCTTATCTTATAAAAATGATAGCCGAAGTAAAAACTCTCAACTTCTTAACTTTTATTAAATAAACACCAAAGAAAATTCAATAACACCAATGAGGAGGATGCCCTTCAAATATTTATAACTTTAATTATTAATATTTATTATTTATATTTATATATTCGATTTAATAATACTCGATAATACAACAGTTGAAGATTCAGAAAAATTAAGCAACATTGCGCACGTCATCCCAACAAACAAACAAACAAACACTCACTGTACTTGGTCTTGGTGAGCTGCGAGCAGTTCTCAGGACAGTTGTTGTTGACAAAGTCCGGGCCGAACAGGTAGGGGCAGCACTCTAGCCTGATGCACACCTGCCGGCAGAATTCTCCCACCTGGTCCGTGTTCTTACAGATCTCCACTGTCGCACGGTACGTCTTACCCTTGTACCTGCAAGCAGCGACGACGATGAGGATGTGGAATGAGGATGAAGGATTGAGGAGAGGACGAGGAGAAGGAGAGGAGAAGGAGGAGGAGGAGGAGGAGAAAGATGAGGATGAGGATGAGGATGAGGATGAGGAGAGGACGAGACGAGACGAGGAGGAGGATGAGGAAGATGAAGATGAAGGATGATGAGGATCGAGGAAGATTGAAGATGAGGATGTTGATGAGATGAGGATGAGGATAAGGATGATGAGGATGGGGATGATGATGGATAGATAGGGATGAGGATGGGGATGGGGCTGGGGATGAGGATAGGGATGAGGATGGGGATGAGGATGGGGATAAGGATAAGGATGGGGATGAGGATGAGGAAATGAGGATGGGATGAGATGAGGATGAGATGAAGGATGAGGATGGGGATGAGGATGGGGGATGAGGATGAGGATGGGGAATGAGGATGGGATAGGATGGGGATGAGGATGGGGATTGAGGATGAGGAATAGGACTGATGGATGAGGAATAGGATAGGATGAGGATGGGGAGAGGACTGAGGATGGGATGAGGAATAGGATAGGATGAGGATGAGGATGAAGAATGGGATAGGATTGAGATGGGGAAGAGGAAGATGAGGATGTTGATGAGGATAGGATGAAGGATGGGGATGGAAGATGAGGATGGGATGTTGATGAGGTGAGGTATGAGGATGAGGATGAGGATGAGATGGGGATGAGGAAGAGGATGAGGATGAGGATGAGAGGATGAGGGATGGAATGATGAGGAATGATGAGGATGCGATGAGGATGAGGATGTAGATGAGATGGACTGGGGATGAGGATGAGGATGTTGATGAGGATGCCAGGATGAGGATGAGGATGAGGTATAGGATGAAGAAGAGCTAGCAACGCGGGATGATGACGATGAGAGGTGAACAGTGAACCACTAACATGAACTGCATAACCGACTTGATGAATGAACAGCAATAGTAAAGAATGCTCCCCCACACGCACGCGACGCAAGAAGAAACCTCCCCTCCATCTCCTCCCTCTCCTCCCTGCCTCCCCTCCTCTCTCACTCACTTGGCTTTCACAGGACTCGTGCATGCTGGGGCTGGCTTCCCCGTCAGCTGAAGTTCCCGGAGCACGCGGCTCGACTTGTAGGCGACGCTGATGAACATGGAGAGAACCTCCTTCATGACGAGGTGGTGACGGGGCCGGGCCCGACGCAGCGCGGCAGCTCGGCACGATGCGGCCCTTGCTCAGGTACGGACCAGAGAAGCACTTGTGGTTGAAGTAGATCTTGGGGCACCACGACTTGCTCTTACCTGCGATTGGAATGAGATTTGAATTTTTTTGTTATAGGTTTAATAAAAGATCAATCTGCGAGAGGACAGTGATAGGAGGCAAGGGGATGGAGGTCGGCGAGGAGGCAGAGGAGGAGAAGGAGGAAGAGGCAGAGGCAGAGGAGGAGGGGGGGAGGAGGACAGGAGGAGGAGGCAGAAGAGGACGGAGGAGGAGGAGGCAAGGAGGAAAGGAGGAGGAGGAGGAGGATGCAGCAGAGGAGGAGGAGGCAGAGGAGAGGAGAGGAGGCAGCGAGGAGGAGGATGCAGAGGAGAAGGAAGAGGAGAGGGGTGAGGCAGAGGAGAAGG
>NW_014585379.1:0-565 GCF_000485595.1 Priapulus caudatus
CGATCGCGCCCCTTAAAAATGAAAGCCTGCAATGTTGCCACGCGATGCTACACAATGTTACCACGCGATGCTACACAATGTTACCACGCGATGCTACACAATGTTGCCACGCGATGCTACACAATGTTACCACGCGATGCTACACAATGTTACCACGCGATGCTACACAATGTTGCCACGCGATGCTACAAAATGTTACCACGCGATGCTACACAATGTTACCACGCGATGCTACACAATGTTACCACGCGATGCTACACAATGTTACCACGCGATGCTACACAATGTTACCACGCGATGCTATACAATATTACCACGCGATGCTATACAATGTTACCACGCGATGCTACACAATGTTACCACGCGATGCTATACAATGTTACCACGCGATGCTATACAATGTTGCCACGCGATGCTACACAATGTTACCACGCGATGCTACACAATGTTACCACGCGATGCTACACAATGTTACCACGCGATGCTACACAATGTTACCACGCAATGCTACACAATGTTGCCACGCAATGCTACACAATGTTGCCACGCGATGCTACACAATGTT
>NW_014585379.1:1565-2060 GCF_000485595.1 Priapulus caudatus
GTTGCCACGCGATGCTACACAATATTACCACGCGATGCTACACAATGTTGCCACGCGATGCTACACAATGTTACCACGCGATGCTACACAATGTTACCACGCAATGCTACACAATGTTGCCACGCAATGCTACACAATGTTGCCACGCGATGCTACACAATGTTACCACGCGATGCTACACAATGTTACCACGCGTTGCTACACAATGTTACCACGCGATGCTATACAATGTTACCACGCGATGCTACACAATGTTACCACGCGATGCTACACAATGTTACCACGCGATGCTACACAATGTTACCACGCGATGCTACACAATGTTACCACGCGATGCTACACAATGTTACCACGCGATGCTATACAATGTTACCACGCGATGCTACACAATGTTACCACGCGATGCTACACAATGTTGCCACGCGATGCTACACAATGTTACCACGCGACGCTACACAATGTTGCCACGCGACGCTACACAATGTTGCCACGCGA
>NW_014585379.1:3386-3805 GCF_000485595.1 Priapulus caudatus
GTCTCTTCCTCTCTTCCCCCTCCTCTGTCTCTTCCCCCTCTCTCTGTCTCTTCTTCCCCTCTCTCTGCCTCTCCTTCCGTCTTACTCATACAAGATCTGATACTACCCGAGACTTTTTACTTACGACCGTTACTTTTTTATTGATGCGATAATGCTTTTTCTACGAGCAGTATTTGCGAGATTTTTTCCTGTGCGCCTGCGAGTGCGCAGCCGTGCGCGTGTCTGTCGCCTTGAATGCCCCGATTTTTCAGTATCGTAACGAATAGATTAGGAGTTGTTAGCGTGGCACGTAACATATCTGATTCATATGAGGAATATATTTTTGCATGTTGCCTCATTTTATCTTTTTTTGTTTGTTTTGTAGCCTATGAGGTATTGAGTAATGCAGTTACGATGTTTACCGTATGTTAAAGGGATAG
>NW_014585380.1:0-3805 GCF_000485595.1 Priapulus caudatus
TCCTCTACCCTCACCTTCATCTACCTTGACCTTTTCCTATCCTCACCCTCTACCCTCACCCTCTACCATCACCCTCTACCCTCATACTCTTCTACCCTCACCCTCATCTACCCTGACCTTCCCCTATCCTCACCCTCTACCCTGATCTTCCTTACCCTGACCTTCCTCTATCCTGACCTTTCTCTACCCTGACCTTCCTCTACCCTGACCTTCCTCTAACCTGACCTTCCTCTACCCTCACTCTCCTCTACCCCGCCCCTGCTCTACCCTCACCCTCTACCCTCACTCTCCTCTACCTTGACCTTCCTCTACCCCGCCCCTGCTCTACCCTCACCCTCTACCCTCACTCTCCTCTACCCTGCCACTGCTCTACCCTCACTCTCTACCCTGGCACGCGACGCTGCTCCGTCGCTCACCTCGCCTCGTAGTTCGGGTAGGGCATCGGCTGTGAGCGCGGGTAGAGCCCGTTCGGATGAAAGCTCCGATACGCAGGGTAGACGGGCGCGCGGTCGTACGGCGTCGGTCGACCCTTCATCGGCATGTAGCTCTCGTGCGACGTCGGTCCGTACGGTGGCACCACCGTCGGCGCGTAGCTGCACATGTCGGCGTAGCTGGAGGGCGGCAGGCGCGGGGCGTCGGGGCGCGACAGCTGCATGTGGAGACCAGCGGACACGTCCGGACTCAGCACGCGACCCATGAGCGGCGATTCCTCGCCTAGTTCTGTAACAACGATCACCGCAGCCAGGTGGCGTGTCAGTAGTGCGGAGATCAGCCCATAGAGATCATAGCGATCTACATATATAGCGTTATAATATATAGTACAGCGTGTAGTATATATATATATATATATATATATATATATATATATATATACAGTTATATATATATATAATATATTATATATATATATATATATAGTATACTATAGTATATATATTTAAGAGAGAGAGGGGAGTGGCATATATATACCCCCACCCCTTCACCATCTCCCTCTCTCTTTCTCCTCTGTCTCTCCCCCTTCCGGCTATCCTGTCTCCCAGTCTCTCTATCCCTCTCACTCTCCCTCCCCATCTCCTCCTTTCTCCAACTCTCTCCCCCTCTCTCTCCTCTCCAATTCCTCACCGTGTTCTCTCTCGGTGTAAGACCGTGCGCTACGTAAAAAACTACACGATTAAAAAAGTCGTCGGGAAGGGTGAATAGATTGCAATCACCGATAAAACGCGCCTCTGGTGGCAACCCGCCGTCATGCAGAGAAACCCAATAGTGTTATGCTAGTAAACCGCCGATTGTAACCTCGTGCTTAGATACAGAGTAACCGAACTACGCGACCATTTTGTAGTAGTTATACTACACGTGTGAAGGGTTTATAATATCAAGCGCTCATAATACATGGCATTATTGGCTCTTGATAGTATATAATTACAACGGATGTACATAGAACACACATATAGCGTACATGAATACGTCATGAACATTATATCTATGCGGTGATATGTATTGATTGACATCATAAGGCCGTATAGTGCATTGATGTTAGTGTCTCAGCGCTGTCACATTTGGGTCTGTGTAAAGAACGCGTAAAAAAAAGCTCGTGCGAGATTTTTAGTATAGTAACCCGTAATATAAATGGGCACCCAATATCTATCTCTAAGTTCGAATAGACACGTTCTCACACACACACACACACACACACACACACACACACACACACACACACACACACACACACACACACACACACACACACGACGGGCGCACCAAACAACCACTCGGCTCGCGGCCTCTGCTCACGCCTCTCTCTCACTCTTTATCTCTCTCGCTCTCATCGTTCGTAGTTCGTCTCTCTCTCTCTCTCCTCTCTCCTCATCCACTAACGCTCTTCCCACTCTCTCTACGTCTTGAATAGAACACCATTCTCTCTCTTTTCTATACTGTTTCCCCCTCGCTGTTTAGGGAGGCCGCTTGGGATCGGATGACGGAAGTAATTGCCTCATCTTAACTTCGTTATGGCGCGTTATCTTGTTTTTCCTAACAATAAAAACGCTCCTATATAACGCGTGGCGGAGGCAGAGACGGCGGCGTCTGATAACTCATGGCCGAGTTTTGCTGTGGCGGCAGAGTGGGGTGGGATGTGCTACCATAAGACTGCTGACAATGTCTGTCTGTCTGTCTGTCTGTCTGTCTGTCTGTCTATCTATCTATCTAGACAATATCTATCTATCTATGCTATCCTTATTCTATCTATTTATGCTACTATCTATATATATAGCTATCTATCTATCTGATCTATCATCATTCTATCTATCTATCTATTATTCTATCTTCTATCTATTATCTATCTATTACTAATCTATCTATTCTAATTCTATCTATACTATCTATCTATCATTCCATCTATCTATCTATCTACTCTATCTAGCTAACTATCTATGCTATCTATCTATTATCTATGCTATCTATCTACTATCTATCTATGCTATCTATGCTATCTATCTATCTATGCTATCTATCTTATCTTATATCTCTATCTATCTATCTATTCTATCTATCTATCTATTTATCTATCCTATTTATCTGGCTATATATATATATATGTAGAGAGAGAGAGAGAGAGAGAAAAAGAGAGAGAGAGAAAGCATAGAAAAATAGAAGCAAGGTGTCAATTATATATCTATATTATATCTATCTATCTATCTATCTATCTATCCTATGCTATCTATCTATCTATCTATATATATATATATATATAATTATATTATGGTAGATATGGCTGATCTATGGTGCTATGTGGGTGAGCGCGCACGGCTAACATGCTGTACCGGTAATACGTGAGAGTTGAGAGGGAAGGTGTGGCTGGCGATTTCCTAGTTAGCATATCGCCAGTCATCGCACACGGAACGTCTGTTGCACGCCTCGCCAATACCGTATTAAACACCGTCATTCATACGTTTTAATGCACCGTCGTACAACGCAGCCATGTCTGGCGGCACGCGGCGGCAGTGCGGTGCCGTCACGCAACGTCCCGTAAGCGCCGCCTCACCCACCGTGCCATTTCGGGTTTTACTCGCTAGCTTTTCTCGTCTACAACGAAGCGTTACGATACGAAAGATAATAAAAAAAATACAGTTCTTATAATTTAAATGTTTGTTTTTAAAAAAAGTGCCTGCTGTACGTAAGGCGTCCTTTGGCCGCGCGCGCGTCACGTGACCGTGTGCGCATGCGGCTTGTGGTCGACGGTCAAAGGGGCGTTTATTATATACCGTATATGTAAACTAGTTTTTTCTGCCGTAATATGTGCCATGCTAGGCACTCTACGAGGGAACACTATATGTAAACTAATTTTAGAATAAAATATACATGTATTTTAATTGTTCATGGTATTTGTTTATTATTTATTTCTTTATTTATGTCATTATTAAATGTTCGCTTTATTTGTTTATGTAGCAATTCTCTCTCTCCTCCTCTCTCTCTCTCCTCGCTCTCTCTCTCTCTCCTCTCTCTCCTCTCTCTTTCTCTCTCTCCCTCTCTCTCCTCTCTCTCCCTCGCTCCCATTCTTCCTCTCGCCTCCTCATTTCTATTCGCGTTGGTCTTTTTTCTCTCTCTCTCTCACTCACGTCTTCTCCCTAACTCAATTCTCACCCTCTCCTCCCCTCTCGTCTCTCAGAAGCTCAGCACTCTCTCGCCTCTCCTCATCTCACACACTCAGACCTACGCACACTACGCTTTTCTATTCTCTGTCTTTCTTATCCTCTCCTGTCTCGCAATCTCTCTCTAGCCCTTCCCAAGGCCCTCTCTCTCTCCCCAC
>NW_014585381.1:0-2263 GCF_000485595.1 Priapulus caudatus
AAGAATTTATGAGCAAACCCAAGAATGGGAAAAAGCAATTCGGGTTACAAATTGCTTGAAGAAAAAGAAACTACCTATCGCTTATCAAAAACTCACTGCTCATTATTATTGTGAAATAGCTGATCAAGAAATGTCAAAGGGAAACGTGCATAAGGTGGAGGAGTATATTCATTTAGCTAAAAAAAGTTTTAATGATTCTGCGCGTGTTACGGTGCTACAAGCTGATTTATTTGAAAGAAGAAAGCAACATAAGAAAGCCTTTCAAATGTATTTAAAAGCATTCAAGCAAGATTCGCGCTTACTGGCGCACTTGTTTGACAAAATAACGAAGGTCGCTGCAATAACGGGTCAGAGTCAGGAGTTGAAAACTGTTTTGCTTGATCTCTATAGAGATGATGAAAGTGTTTTGGCTTATATTCTGGAGTTAATGTCACATAGTTCTGATAAGGAAATTCCTGTTGATTTTCTAGTGGATGATTTATCAAAGAAAAAGTTAGATATCTACTCGATTAGTAAATCCATTGATGTGTTGAAAAACACTCAAAATTTATGTGCGGAGCATGAGAAATTACCCCTTGTGAAGCAGGCGCTAGATAACTATTTGCATGGGAAGGCTGGCTTCCAATGCCAAAATTGCGGCTATAAGATGCAAAATTATCTGTGGCGTTGCCCTGCGTGTTATCAGTGGGATGTTATCTCCCGATCCTAAGTGTCGTATAAATATGGAAATTAAAATGTCGAGTAAATTAATAGTCGCGCTGGATTTTTCCTCAGCAGATCAGGCGCTGGAGTTTGTGAATCCTTTATCTCCACCTGATTGCAAATTAAAGGTGGGCTTTGAGCTTTTTGTCAGTGCAGGTCCTGATTTAGTGCGTACACTGACAGGCAAAGGGTTTGATATTTTCTTAGATTTGAAATTTCATGATATCCCTAATACTGTTGCATCGGTGTGTAAAGAGGCTGCTAAGCTTGATGTGTGGATGATGAATGTACATGCTTCGGGTGGTTTGGAGATGATGTATGCCGCGCATGCTGCGTTAAGTGAGTTGGCATGTCCTCCTAAATTAATAGCAGTTTCAGTGCTAACCTCAATGAACGATGAGCAACTCCAAGAAACAGGGGTTGATCGTTTAGCCAAAGATCAGGTGTTTCATCTTGCTGGTTTGGCTAAACAGGCGGGGTTAGACGGTATGGTGTGTTCTGCTCAAGAAGCCAAGGCATTACGACAACAGTTCGGGGATGAGTTCCTGCTGGTCACGCCAGGGATTCGGCCAGTAGGAGCCGAGAGAGGAGATCAGTCGAGGGTTATGACACCACGCGATGCGATTCAAGAAGGGGTGGACTATATCGTTGTTGGGCGTCCAATTACGCAGTCAAGTACACCACTAGAGATTATCCGTCAGATTAATGCTGATCTAGTACATCAACCAGTATAAAAAGTCTTCATAATAATTTAAAATAGATTGATAGGAACTCAACCTAAAGTAAATTATAAGGAAATAGGCTTATGGGAAAGCGTAAATATATAGTTCGGCTAAATCGTCAAGAACGAATCGATCTACAGCAAATCATCAAAAAAGGCAGAGTCGCCGCTATCAAAAGACAACGCGCACAAATTCTTCTTTATGCTGACCAAGGGGAAGATGGCTCATCCATGATGAATACCAACATTGCCAAGTTACTGGACATCAGCATTAAGACAGTAGAACGAGCTTGTAAACGACTTATTGAGGTGGGTCTGCCCACCTGTCTGGAGCGCGTACCCCGGCAGTCAATGCCCCGAAAAATGGATGGTGAAAAAGAAGCACAACTGGTCGCCATAAGCTGTATGGATTCACCCGAGGGAACAAAGCGATGGACTTTAAAACTCTTGGCATCACGGTTCGTTGAGTTGGGTCATGTCGATAGTGTGAGCCCAGAAACGATACGACAAGTTTTAAAAAAACGCCATAAAACCTTGGCAACGTAAAGAATGGTGTATTCCAGCCAAAGAGAGTGCAAGTTTTGTCTGTGCGATGGAAGATATTCTGACGCTTTACAAGCAAGCATATGATGAACAATACCCTGTGGTTTGCATGGATGAAAGTAGTAAGCAACACCTGATAGAAACGCGTGCTCCGCTGCCGATGAAACCTGGCAAACCAGAACGTTATGATACTGAATATGAACGAAATGGCACCAGCAATCTGTTTCTGTTTTTTGAACCACTGAAAGGGTGGAGGCGTATTGATGTGACTGCACGGCGCACCTCACAAGACTGGGC
>NW_014585381.1:3263-3803 GCF_000485595.1 Priapulus caudatus
GATGTGACTGCACGGCGCACCTCACAAGACTGGGCACATCAAATACAACAACTTGTTGATGTCGATTACCCTAATGCGAAGAAAATCAGACTGGTCATGGATAATTTGAATACTCATGTCGGCGCATCACTTTATAAGGCTTTTGAGCCTGTAGAGGCGCGTCGTTTATTGGATAAACTAGAGTTTCACTATACGCCCAAGCATGGTAGCTGGCTCAACATGGCAGAAATTGAATTCAGCCTATTGTCTCGGCAATGTATGCGTGATCGAATGGCTAACAGGGAGTTTTTGACGAAAGAAGTATCAGCCTGGGTAGAGCGTAGAAATGAAATCAAGAGTGATATGAAATGGCGTTTCACAACTGATGATGCCAGAATTAAACTAAAACACCTTTATCCGACACTTTGAACTGGTTGATGTACTAGGTTTATCACATGAACATAATAGACCTGACATAGATGTATCTTGCAAGCGGTGTTTGTCAAGATAGTTGTCACCTTTTGCTTGATATTTAACCTGCTATTTTCAGGGTCGTATTTT
>NW_014585382.1:0-917 GCF_000485595.1 Priapulus caudatus
ACACACTTCCTTGCACACATACACAGTTCCTTTTCGACTGCAACCGTTTTCCTCATGCAGCTGTGAGGTTTTTCTCTTACACTGACTTTCGTCGGCAATATCGCCGACAGCGAGACACGAATTCTCTGCAAAAATTCCTGCTTCCTTCAGCATTTTTGTCGCAAACTACATCGCCCTGCGCGTGATTTCGCTCCAGTGAACCCGGCGCGTGTTCTCGCGATTTCTCACCCCGCGATTGTTCGCCCACAGATAGTTAATCATGCCACGGCTCCTAATAAGGTTAGATTGGGCGCGTTCATCCAGGTGGAAACAATTTATCAGTTCTCCGCAGTCCTGGCGGGCTTTGATAAAACCCCTAATAAGTCCGTAATCACATTAACAGGCGAGAAGATTGCTCAGCAGAGAAGCAGAAAAACAGCTTGCCTTAGATAAGCAGACGACAGGCGCAGGGGTTAATGCCGCAGAAACGAACAAAGCGCCTGTTTACTGGCCGAATTTAGGCGCAGCGCCGCAGAAAATGCGAACTAAAAATGTGAAAATAGGCATGAAAGTTGGTCGGGGCGCGGGGCCGGTCGTGGACGGATTAGTGTGGAGGGGCAGCACTGCAGACGAGGTTATCATCACAGACAGATTGTCGGCAGGCCTGATCTGCACATAATAGCGACCCGTCGTTTGAATGCAGCGCAGAGTTTGGTGCTGGTAATTAAAAAGCTGACGAAAATTAGGTTGGCGCGGCAGCGGCAGCATGAAGCGACCTTTGGCGGCCATAGTGAGCGCTCGTGCGCCAAGAATTAAACTTCTTCTTATAGGCTATGCGTTTTCCACTTTTCTTCTCTCTCAACCCCTCTCTCGCTCGCTCTTTCTCCGCCTCTCTCCCCCGCTCTCTCTCTCTCTCTCTCTCTCTCTCTCTCTCTCCT
>NW_014585382.1:1989-3802 GCF_000485595.1 Priapulus caudatus
TGTGTGTGTGTAGAAGAAGAAAGAAGAAGAAGAGAGAGAGTAGTAGAAGTTAACTAAATAATTAAATATAACTAATTAATTTAATTAGTGTAATATATTATTATATATATATATATATATATATATATATATATATAGGATAATAAAGGCCATCTCTGACACACTCATTCTGCTGCTATATAAACTTTCTCAGCGTTATGCATTGTTCCAGTTAGATAATATGTATAAATATATATTGGAAGGTTGGAATTGTAATGTATTCATTAGACATTCATTGCGCGCAGTGGGACACCGATGTCAGGTCAGGAAAAACAAATTACAACTCGCAACGTAATACAACACACAAGACCCGCCGTTTCCACGGCAACGACTTAATTATATTTCCCGGAGACAAATACGACAAAATGACCCGTAGACATATATCAGAATCACTTAAGGAAGGTAGTCTCGGTTTTTCCATAATCGCATCCTATACAACGCACAGCGGGAACGAAATAGAATGAACCAAAAGAATGCAATCTCGAATTACGAAGTTATGCATTAATATCTGGATATATATATATATATATATATATATATATGATATTAGTAATTAATGATAAAAATCGGTGCACTGCTGTCGCTGCTGTTGCTGCTGATGCTGTTACTGCTGTTGCTGCTGCTGCTGTTGCTGCTGCTGCTGCTGCTGCTACTGCTACTGCTGTTGCTGCTGCTACTGCTGTAGCTGCTGCTGCTGCTGCTGGTGGTGGTGGTGGTGCTGCTGCTACTACTGCTGCTACTGCTGCTGCTGTTACTGCTGCTGTTGCTGCTGTTGCTGTTGCTGCTGCTGTTGTTGATGCTGCTGCCAGGGGTCGCGCTGGCCTAACACATGATCCCTCATCACACTCTCTGTCAACGCGGAGGATGCGACTAATCCGTGACCCTACATGAAAGCAACGCTGATTGAATTACATTAGAAGCTCCAGTTTGAAAGCGACTCTTTTCGCTTTCACAAATTTCCTGTATCGATCACGTGCTACGTACGTCCGCGCGGCGGCGGCGGCGGCGGCGGCAGCGGCCGCGGGACTATTAACATTTTAAAACAAAACCGTCTCGCAGTCATCGGCATCACGCCCACATTCGTGTGTGCATTGCTAATCTGCCTCTCTCTCTAGCAGCGGAAGCGGCCATGTTGTGGGGGGACGCGATCTCACAATAGGGGGGAAATCGTTGAAAAAAGCTCCAAAGAGGAAATTAGCTGCGGATAACCCTTTGTGCACGACAACAAAACGTGGCGGCGGCCAGAAAATCCCGATTCAGGAAATTGAAGGAAACGCCAAAATGCAAAGGAGCCGAACTTTTTCTTCTCTCTCTCTCTCTCTCGTTCTTTCTCTTTCTCTCTGAGAGTTCGTATTGAAATTTTAGCATCTTGCGGGAATCGATCCCTTCCTCCCCTGCATCGCCACCGCCGCCGACAGGCCCGAGTTTTTTTTGTAAAAGAGATACCCAAGTGCATGCAGAAGAGAGGCCGGGTCGACCGCCGCCATTACTGAGGGCAGCGGGTGCCGCCCGCAGGCAGACGATAGAGAGAGAGGAGAGAGAGAGAGAGAGGGGCGTGTGTGCGCGCGGGTGCGGACGTCATTGTTATTGTTCGGTGCCGCATGAATTGCCGACTGAAATATTATTCCGTTGAATATTTCATCTGCTTCCATTTTTAAAATAAATATACATTTGCGGCGGCCGCGTCCGTAATGCGCAGCATACACGATAAACAATACGTGTGTGTGTGTGTGTGTGTGTGTGTGTGTGTGTGTGTGTGTGTGTGTGTGTGTGT
>NW_014585383.1:0-1749 GCF_000485595.1 Priapulus caudatus
TTTTATCAAGAATGAATTTTCAGGGGGGGGAACCTGGGGGGGCACGTGCCCCCAGGCCCCCCCGTAGCTACGCCCCTGTTGTGTTCGCTTAGTAACACCTCCCTTCCCCACACGGCATATGATATAGCAACTCTCCCCCCATTCCCCCTACGCAGAATCTTTTATCCTACCACTCCGAGGCAACCCCTGCCTCACTCACACACCATTTACCAACCCTCTCTCCTTCCATGCAACATCTAGCAACCCTCTCCTTCCATGCAACATCTAGCAACCCTCTCTCCTTCCATGCAACATCTAGCAACCCTCTCTCCCCCATGCAACATCTAGCAACCCTCTCTCCTTCCATGCAACATCTAGCAACCCTCTCTCCTCCCATGCAACATCTAGCAACCCTCTCTCCTCCCATGCAACATCTAGCAACCCTCATGCAACATCTATTTACTCTTCCTTCCTCTACGCAGCATCGCTCCACCTCTCCCCATGTAAACCTCCCTCCCCCACACACAACATCACTCAACCTCAACCCACCCATGCGACCGCAGGCACTAGGGCCGTTTAAATAATAAATTAGCAGTATATAAACAGATCTACTACGAAAGTCGCAACGTTTATGCACTCTGTATTGGCTAATAACTCCATGGACATAATGCAGCTGCGCACAAACTAACAGAAGAGTATCTCTGTGTGAGTTTGTGAATAGAGGCATGCGGGTGGTGAGATTGTGTGTCGCAGAGGAAGATTTGTACGGTATTTACGTGGAATTGTTAGGCGATAGGAAGTACATAAACATTAGAATTTTGTAGTAAATGCAATTTGTGTTCATTCACCATCATTTTATTATTGAAGCGGCTCAAGTGCCTGTGCATGCAACTTCTCTCTCCCCCACACAGCATCTTAATCTCTCCATCCACCCATGCAACCCCTCCCTCCCCCACACAGCATCTCAATCTCTCCATCCACCCATGCAACCCCTGCTTCCCCCACACAGCATCTCAATCTCTCCATCCACCCATGCAACCCCTGTGGTTGCATGAGTGGATGGAGAGATTAAGATGCTGTGTGGGGGAGGAGGGGTTGCATGGGTGGATGGAGAGATTGAGATGCTGTGTGGGGGAGGCAGGGGTTGCATGGGTGGATGGAGAGATTGAGATGCTGTGTGGGGGAGGCAGGGGTTGCATGGGTGGATGGAGAGATTGAGATGCTGTGTGGGGGAGGCAGGGGTTGCATGGGTGGATGGAGAGATTGAGATGATGTGTGGGGGAGCAGGGGTTGCATGGGTGGATGGAGAGATTGAGATGATGTGTGGGGGAGTCCCCCACACAGCATCTTAATCTCTCCATCCACCCATGCAGCCCCTGTTTCCCCCACACAGCTCGGTGATGGTGATTGAGAATCAGGAACCTAATCCTTGGCGGGAGTCCGCGCTGCTGCTGTTGCTGTTGCTGCTGCAGCCCGTTCTCACGCGTCGGGGAGGGCTAGGGGCTTGGCCTGATGATCAGCTCCGCAGCTGTCTCTCCCGCGGCTGCCCTGCACGTGACACTCGCTGCTATACTGCCGTTAGTGCTGCTGCACCCTCACACGCAGCACCGCACCGCACCGCCGCAGTGCAGCTGGGATGGGTCGCAGTGTCGCAGGAGTGTAGCAAGGTCTGCCGGCTATTCGGCACAGGATCTGGTCGGGTCATCTCCACGTAATTTTCTCTCTCTCTTTCTCTCTCTCTCTCTCTCTCTCTCTCTCTCTCTCTCTCTC
>NW_014585383.1:2681-3801 GCF_000485595.1 Priapulus caudatus
GAGAGGGATGCTAGATGTTGCATGGGAGGAGAGAGGTTGCTAGATGTTGCATGGGAGGAGAGAGGGTTGCTAGATGTTGCATGGAAGGAGAGAGGGTTGTAAATGGTGTGTGAGTGAGACAGGGGTTGCCTGGGAGTGGTAGGATAAAAGATTCTGCGTAGGGGGAGGGGGAGGGAGAGAGTTGCTATATCATATGCCGTGTGGGGAAGGGAAGTGTTACTAAGCGAACACAACAACGTATTAATTCGTGTGCGTGCATGCTTCTAGACACCGCGATACAGGGGACGTACCCCACACGCTCAGTCACCCACCTATAGCTAGCAAGCAGCAGCACACAGTGGTACAGGGGACATACCCCTCACACACCCACCTAGCTACTAAGCATCTGATCGGGTATAGACGGCAGACGGAGGTATAGACGACAGACGGAGGTACAGACAGCAGGTATAGACAGCAGGTATAGACGACAGACGGAGGTACAAACAGCAGGTATAGACGACAGACGGAGGTACAGACAGCAGGTATAGACAGCAGGTATAGACGACAGACGGAGGTACAAACAGCAGGTACAAACAGCAGGTATAGACGACAGACGGAGGTACAGACAGCAGGTATAGACAGCAGGTATAGACGACAGACGGAGGTACAGACAGCAGGTATAGATGACAGACGGAGGTACAAACAGCAGGTATAGACGGCAGACGGGGGTACAAACAGCAGGTATAGACGACAGACGCAGGTACAAACAGCAGGTATAGACGACAGACGGAGGTACAAACAGCAGGTATAGACGACAGACGGAGGTACAAACAGCAGGTATAGACAGCAGGTATAGACGACAGACGGAGGTACAGACAGCAGGTATAGACAGCAGGTATAGACGACAGACGGAGGTACAGACAGCAGGTATAGATGACAGACGGAGGTACAAACAGCAGGTATAGATGGCAGACGGAGGTACAGACAGCAGGTACAGACAGCAGGTATAGACGACAGACGGAGGTACAAACAGCAGGTACAGACGGCAGACGGAAGTACAAACAGCAGGTATAGACGACAGACGGAGGTACAAACAGCAGGTATAGACGACAGACGGAGGTACAAACAGCAGGTATAGACG
>NW_014585384.1:0-778 GCF_000485595.1 Priapulus caudatus
ACGTTAAAGTAAACGTAAAAAGTAGTTATATATATAATTATTATATATATAACTACTTTTTTTTTTTTCGCCTCAAGTCCCTGTGCTCGTAACTGCTGTATTACTATTACATACATGATACATCATACATGATACACTAACAGTGCTTTCATACAAACCAAATAATTCTGCCATGTAGAATTGCAACTGCAGCCGTTGCGTACCATGCGTACCATGTCATGAAATGATGTATCATCGCATACACATGTCATGTGTATCATCATTACATGTACAGTGTGCATGTACATCGGCCGGCGTGCACTTACCGACAGTACATCATGCCCGACAACATCATGGCCTTTCTCAATATCAGGTCCAACTACGTAAAAGTCAACGAAAACTTACACAATTCCATGTAAACGTAGCGCTTCCCGTACACGCAGTTTGTGAATTCAAACACGAGTGTACTATCTATTCAACTAGTACTCAATATTATATCTGTATTATCTGTATTATGAGACTGCCGCGAACACATGTGATAAGAAACTTGACTCCCAGCGGAAATTAATATTATGTGCATGGTCGCGCCACCCAGTGGCAGACAGGACAAATTACGCTGCAACCCTAAGAGGCGCGACATTATGGTCTCAAGATCATAGGATAATGATAATGAACATATAGATAATGAACATTATTATTTTTCGCCATTTAAAGTAAATAAAATCAATTTCTTACTCTAGTCCAGGCAATCTAGGTCATTTTTGCAGCCAACCTTAAAAAAAAAGCAACGGAATTTTTT
>NW_014585384.1:803-1488 GCF_000485595.1 Priapulus caudatus
CGCTAGCTCTCCATCTCTCTCTCATTTTCGTTTTCTTGTTCGCTCGTTCGCTCGATCTCGTTCGCTTTCTTCCTCACTTGCTCTCATCCCCCTCCCTTTTTTTTTCTCTCTCTCCCCCTCTCCTTTCTCTCTCTTATGCTCTCTCGCTCGCTCGCTCGCTCGCTCGCTCACTCTCTCCCTCTTTCGGGCGCCTTTGCTCTCCCTCATTTTCTCTAGCGCGCTCTTTCTCGCTTACTCTGGCTCTCCTTCCCTCTCTTTCTTCCCCCCTCTCTCTCTCTCTCTGTTCACACATCACTCTTGCTGACATCAGAAAATTGCCAGAATTCCTATAGTTTATGCTATAGGCTCGTTTCATCGTAACGTTGATAAATAGCGCTATATCACCACCGATGCGCACCACGCGTGCATTCTGACAGCTCCCCATTCACACATAACTTCTCACTGCGACGTTAGAACACCAATGTAAAATATACAATCCCGGAGGTTGAACGTCCATCAAGTTCAAAAAGTGTCAGTGGTAGTCCCAGCTCTGCTGTCTTGCATCTCACATTCCATTCTGACTCCCTTACAGGCTCATATATAAACAGCCCTGTCAAGATTTTATGTGCATGTATATATATCTTCTCGCACACACCTAGTCGAATAACGTGTATATATATATATATATATATATATATATATATAT
>NW_014585384.1:3045-3799 GCF_000485595.1 Priapulus caudatus
GAGAGAGAAAGAGAGGGAGAGAGAGAGAGAGAGAGAGAGAAGGGGGGGGGAGACGTGTTTTCTCTGCAATTTCTGATGGACATTATTACAGCAAAGGCTTCTTGCGTTCTGTGATATTAATGGATAATACCAGACTCGCTAGTGGTGATGTACGGATGTACACACGTGCATGACAGGACACATGGTATTGCTACATATAACTAACTCACTCCGAAGGGCTCTGTGACTCGGCCCACAAAGATCACGAGTATCACCTACTTATGGAGTCATGGGACACAGAATCGTCATCACGGTAACTATTGTAAAACATCGTGGTAATCATGGCTGCGTGGAACAATGTCCGACATGTTGGTTCATGAGTAATTACTGTTAGTTTGTGGATCACGGACGCTTGAAATTAATGAGTTGATAAGCGAATATTACTGAAAATAGAATGTCGTAAAATATAAGGAAATCTCGCTGCATTTCAAATGTCATGTAGGCCTACTCAGTGTAGCGCAACATATACGAATATGAGCGGTGCAGCTATCACGTGAGATGTCGTGAATTATATAATATATACCCTACAGGCCGGCTGATTCCGTGCAAAACATATAATATAAATATGATACATTATATAAATAATATATAAAAAAAACATGTATAAAACATATTATTTTTGATAGTGTGAATTTGGTTCTCTCAACCAACTAGTTTCAAACACAAAGCTTCGTTGCCGCCGTGCTGTTTCTATTGCCTCGATCCTTGATCCTTG
>NW_014585385.1:0-3799 GCF_000485595.1 Priapulus caudatus
ACAAGCGAGACGAGAGAGAGAGAGGAGAAAGAAAGAGAGAGAGAGAGAGAGAGAGAGAAAGAGAGAGAGAGAGAGAAGAGAGAGAGAGAAGAGAAGAGCACATTTAACAAACAACAAACAATTTTTAATTTCAAGTTTATAATGTGTTTTTATGTTTATCTATTGTATTTATATATTGTCTATCTATTATTTATCATTTATAGTTATTACGTTTATTACATTATTAATTATTATTAATTATTTAAAAATGGGATGTACAGGGCAGTGACGTATACACCAAAGATACACAAATCTGTTTTAACAAACAAATACGCAGACATGATCAGTTAGGCTCGTTTGCAATCAATGAACTACTGGGCTACAAGTCGTCAGTTGTTCAACCAGTAATTTCACACGACGCCGCTGGCGTGTTACCGCAGGTGTGAAGTGCACCTGGCGCGGGATGTCTAAAGTGTTTACAGGAGGGTCACGTACAGGGTCAATGTAACTCAAATCGTGTCCGCGAGGAGACCGTTATGAGGTATGACGATAACGCGTTGCGTAACGTATATTTCTTGGAGTAATCTAATTAGACTATTCCGTGCTTCAACAAACTTAGAAACTTCACTAACGAAACCATAGGCTAAGACATGTGTTTTATATGTATCTATGAATTTTAGAAAATGTAACTCCAATCGTTCGAAGAGATATTAGAGTAGTACACCACGGTTACCGAGCGAACCGAGCTCACGCGATCGCCACAGACGCGTCGACTTCATCTCACGAACGGGCGAGCTTCATACCGATGCTCTCAGACGCGTCGACGTCATCTCACGGAACCGAGCTCACCAATCTCCAGACGCGTCAACTCGCCACACGTACCGAGTTGGCAGGTGAACCGAGTTGACGCGAAAAAATTTCGCAGCCGGGCCTTAAAAAAAGCAAACGCGATGCCTAAATATAGTTTCACGGTGCGCGGCCCTTTTTGTCGTCATCATTAATATAGCTGTTCGAATTTAACAAATATCTTGTAAGCAATTACAGTTTATATATACAGTTGATTATCAAGTGAATTAATAATAAACGTGTATATAATATAAACATATTTTGATCCAGTCGCAAGGGTTCTGATAACTACCCCTATTGTCTCGCTTCTAATCCCAATAAAAACTAGTTCCAAGAAACATCATTTTAGATTCATTAATTACAGGATCAATCAGTGGCGTAGTTAGGGGGGGCAAAGGGGGCCATGGCACCCCTGTTGATCCGAAAGTAAAAAGAAAAAAAGAAACAAAAAAATAATTGTTCTACTAAAAAGAGTAAATTGGTTCTAGTCGAATGAAGGCTCGTTACATGTACTGCAAAAGTGCCTCAAATACCATGCTCCTGCGATTCAACATTTTAAACATATTCTGGGGGAGGACCCCCATAACCGCCCGGCCTGTTTTTCACCGAACCTCCTCGCTTTTATATATCTGGTAAGGAGAGAACAACGAACAAAAATGTCGGCCTGAACCAAAGAATGTGCAGCGCTGAGAGGTGGGGGAACGCGGGTGTGGAGATGGGAGGCGGAGAAAACCATTAAATTAAGTCATCGCATCATTTGGGCAGTTCGGCTAATTTTGCCCCCCCCCCTGTTAAAAAATCATGCTTATCGCCTCTGAAGTGCTCATTATCCAGTAACTCGTAATAATTATATATAAATTTTAATATATCATATATATATATATAATATATAATAGGTTCCCGTGTATATTTTAAATGAACTTGGCTAAATTATTATGTCTCACTTTATTCCTCACAATACTGCGGAATGATATCAGCATATATATATATATATATATATAATATATAATATATATATATATGTGTTGTAATGTAATATCATTCGGCCGCAGTATTGTGAGAATAAAGTGAGACACTAATTATTTAGCAGAAGGTTATTTAAATATACACGGGAACTCAAGAAAAGAGGGCGGAAGAAATAGGAAATTTCTCCAGAGGAAATTGACTGCCATATTGATGAGTGGACAGTGTGGACATCGAGGTTTTGCTTGGCAACTTGGCGGCTGTAGTTAAGTAACAAGAGCGCAAGCGTCTGGCCTCATCTGAGGTCGTGTTGCTACGATTATAAAACGTAAATTCAGTCGTGCGTAGTACCACATTTGTTAGGCGCAGATATGGCAGACAGGCAGTTGCGTACATCATTGTTATGGACCGCCACTATCGCAGTGGGGGTGGGGGAGGTGGGGAGGGTGTGGAAGGGTGGGGGAAGGGGCGGGCGGAGGGGGTGGGGGAGGGGTGAAAGGGGGAGGGTGGGGAGGGGGCTCTAATAGCAAAAGCAGTTGTCAGCTCCTTGTGTTAACAGTCACAGAAATCCATGTTTAACCCTCCTCTTGCAGGTTCCAAAGGTTTCCGACACTTTACTCTTCGCATGTGCAGCAGAAGGGACTTTCATGTCCTTTAAATAAAAGCCCAAAAAATGCCTAGGTCAGCTGATAAACAAAAAAGTTTTCATGCTGGCTCGTCAGACCATGTCCTGCAGGAATTTCTAAATCCTGCCCTGTCGCTATTGACCTTGACCATGTGACCTCCAATTTCGGCACAGTGAGTGCGTTGTTCCCTTCCCTACGCATGATGCTTATACACCGATCTATGCACAGAGCCCGTAGGTCGAGCCGTTTAGATTTGTGTCCCGCAATTCTGCATTTCCTCGCTATACCTTAAGTTAAGAGTGAAGTGTTTCCCCTTCTTTTACACCTCTTGACTGTTGACTCTTGACGCCCCAGCTTCAACATCCACTCGTTTTGAAGATCCCCCCCAACGACCCGAATATCGTGACGACGTCGAGGCGGTTAGATATTTGTGGCCCAACTGTTGACGACGGACGGACGGACGACCGGAACGGACGGACGATCATGCGATTTCTACAGAGTGGCATGCTGACTATGTCAGATGAGGCTAAAAATACATGGCAAGCTGTGACTAAAGCAGTTAATGCCGTATCCAGCAAGCCACGAACACAAGATGAGGCGAGTGTATGTCACGGTTCAACCTTTATGTCTTTTAGGACAAACTGAACCCTATCTTTGCCTGATTTGGCTGGTTCTTTAGAAGTTTACATACTCAACTATTGCCTTTGTCGTTGCCTTGAAATCAACTAACCGTTCCTGCAGAGCGTTGTTTTTCTCTGCCAGCATCACCGAGGCTAAATACGAGGCTAGCCCGCACTGTGATATATATCCCGAACATTAACTTTATCATTCACATCTTGCGATACATACAATTAATTACCATGCAGTGTGGGTGTGTAGTGTGTGAACGCGTGCGCGTGTATGATGATGATGATAGAGACGTGTCGGCAGCAGCTCCAATACCTAATACAGCGAAATCTTGGGGTAGAAACAGCTAGGGACGTTGGGACAAAGAAGGGGGCTGTAACGCCGACACCATCGACATTTACACCAACGCGCAAGCGGGAACAGGACCAAGACAAGAGTTGCTGGATACACTAAAAATATATTCCCAGAATTCAAAATGTTCGAAAGAAAATTTAGAGACTTACAGATTAGACTTAAAATTTAAACTTAGAATTCATACAAGCTTTTCGACGGGTATTACTCTAATGAAGAACAATCCTTTATTGACAAATGAATCGAATCAATCACACATTTTATTTATAGATAAGATGAATCTTTATCTTTACCCATTATTTCCCCATTGATTACGCCACACAATGTCACGTGATACGCGGCCTACGGTTATTCCACGGCGTGTGTATATATATATATATATATATATATATATATATATATATATA
>NW_014585386.1:0-3798 GCF_000485595.1 Priapulus caudatus
GTTGCTCGCGTTACCAGTACACATCGACGAAATAGTGGCTGCTTTGGAGGCGGTTGGCTTGGCGACATTTATATAGTCGCCTGTAGAGCAGTACTTAGTGTTTAATTCGTCACCGGTCACGTCACAGTTACCTGAAACCGCTCACCGCGCGTACGTCGGTGTATGCAAAATAGGTGAAAACAGCTAGAATGTGGACGCGGAACTGTGTCGAGCATTATTAGCTGGTCATTTATCTCACACGTGTTGTCGCGTGTGTCACCGGGCTTTGGAACGTCGCGTCGGTTGTGCTAGGGGCCGTCGTCCGCTGTGTGGTGATTAGGACGTACTATAGATCATTAGGACTGCTGGTCTGGTTCTTGCGGTTAGTCATGTCGTACGACGAAATACTACTGTAATGGAGTATTGTATCACTTAATTATACGAAATACAAAGTCGTAACTGCTAGAGTTAACATATAATGTTATTCGGCAGATTCTTGACACGCCCGGGGACCGCTATCTCGCAGTATCACAGGCAAAATGTGTATGAATGGCTGCATAATGATTATTAAAGGCACTAGTGGGTACGTGTGCTCTCTTAATTTAAAGTATTATTACAACAATATATTATTATTATAGTTTCTTTTATAATTAAATATAATATATATATTTAATTCACTCGCTATTAACCAAATATACAACTGCATATGGCATGTAGGACACATATCGCCACCTATTGGCTGAATTAGATTTTATTATTGCTACGTCACCCGGGGCATCCTATTATTATTAAAGGCAGACATCGGGAATTATTTTTCATGTCAACTTACTGTAACCAGTATTTATACTTCATTTTAAATGCATATTTTTTTTACGAAATATCCTATGGCGGGTGCTAAAGAGAGTAATAGAGTGCGAGAGTGTGAATAGAGGTCTTTTGTAATATCACAACGAGATTTGGTACGAATGAGCATTGAAAACTAAAATGACCGGTGGGCATGTCCTCTCTAAAATTAGAGATCAATAATTAATCAGAATGCGTTGAACTTCACATGATAAAGACCAAGCACACAGCTGTACATAATGTATAGGACACGTGTCGCCATCTACGGCTTTATAAACTTTATTAGAGTTATGGTCAGGCTAGGGCACCCTAAGTCGATGACAGAAGAGGCACTCAGAGTGTGCACACGAACTTGCACTCGCATTTAATATAAAAATTTGCAACAAAGATTATTTATTTTGCGGAAATACTCTGCATGACCAAGGTCAACCGCGACTTTACGTACATAAGTAATACAATTATGCCCGACATTATCATAAAAGATATGTCTCTTTTAATGACTGGTAGCCTTTTTAAATAAAAGTCGTATTAACAACAGAATATTATTATTTCGTTTTTGATAAAATATGTTTATTGAGCATGAAGACAGGCGGCTATCGCATCTAGGTGACGGGGATTGTACAGGTTTCCCAATTAGTGTTAGCATCAAGCGGAGGTCAAGCGCTATGTGATTTACTGGAAGAGAGGGACATCGGAATTCATTTTTCATGGCAAGCCACCGCGACAACTGTACGTTGTTCTAATTCCTTTCAAGGATTAGGAGGATTATTTAAAAAAAATGCGCAAGATAGAGGCAACAACACATTTTTTCAATGGGCTAGGCGCACGCAGCGACGCAGTCACCTACGATGTAAGAGATACCTATAAGTTGAATGATATATCTATATAGATTGTATATACTACTTTATACTGTAATATATCTTACTATATGTGATAAGTATAGCTTATATAATGTGATATATTACCTATATTGTGATATTATATCTAATATTATATTTATTACTTACATGTTGAGATATATTATCTACATTGTGATTATATAATCTATAGTGTGATATGATACTATAATGTGATATGATTACTATGTGTGATATAGTACTGCTATAATCGTGATATGAGACTTATAAAATATTTATGTATATTATATTCTATATGCTGATATTAATACTATATATTGAATATATTACTCACTATATTGATACTAACTACATTGTGATATTTTACCTATATTTGATATATTAACTTAATAGTGATATTACTTACATATGATATTATACTAACGGATGATAATACTATCATGTGATATTATCACTATATCTGGATATAATTACTACATGTGATATAGTTACTATCATTGTTTGATATGATATTATGATGTTGTAAATACTACATGTGATAAATTGATTATATGTGATCATATATCTGACATGTGATATTATACTTATATTGTGATTATATATTTATATGTTGAGTTATGTACTACTATTGTGCTATCTTACTATACGATGAATATTATACTTATACAGTCGTGATAATATACTACATGTGATAATATACCTATATTGAATAAGTACTAATACTGTGATATTAGGTGTCATGGATCACGATACCCCCCCGGACTAATCACCCCCACCGGACTATATTACCTCCCATGACAGATTACCCCCTCCGGACTCCCAACAATTACCTTTCCGCATGGTCCAATTTAACCCCCGCTCGGGTGCCATTCACTGACGTGCCCGTGACAATTCACCGCCCCCGGTATCAATTTACGCTTCCCGGACATTACCCCCTGCGGACATTTTACACCCGCCGGACTAATTACCCCCGTACATTTAACTCGCACGCGACAATACTGCCCCCGACATTTACCCCCCCCTGACATTTACCCCCACGCAGGCCCAATTTACGCGCCATTGGCCGGCGCCCACAATGGACAATTACCCCCTCGGACTATGTTATCCGCACCCGGACAATTTTAGCCGCCCCGGACAATTGACCCCGCCATGCCATTTCACATCAACCGAACAATCAACCTCGCCTGGACAGATTACCTGCTACCTCCGGACAAATTACCCCCCCGTATTCAGATCTATCGCCCCGGCCAACTTACCGCTCCCGGACATATTCCTCCGACAATTACCCCCCGACAGTTTACCGCTCTCCGGACAATTTAACCTTCCCCGGACATTTACCCCCCGGAGCAATTACCGCCCGGATCAATTACGCCTCCGGACAATTTACTCTCGCCCGACATTTTACTTCACTTGGTTGTTTATTATTGTATTGTTGAGACAGCTGAATTACAGTTAAGGAGGTCGAGGAGGAGGAAGAAGGTGTGGAGGAGGAGGGGATACAGGTGAAAAAGAAGGATGGTGGAGGAGAGGAGAGAGGAAAGGAAGATGGAGGAAGAGGAGGAGGAAGAGAGGAGTCGAGGAGGAGGAGAGGAAAATGTGGGGGGGAGAACGTGTGGAGGAGAGGAGGCGGGAGAAAGGTGGAAGAAGGAGACGAGAAGGGAAGAAAGGTGGAGGAGGAGAGGAGGAGAGGAGGAGAAGAGGAGGGAGGAAGGAGGAGGAGGAGGAGGAGGAGGAGAAAAGGTGAGGAGAAGGAGGGGGAGAACCTGGGGAGAAAGGTGGCTGGTAGGAGGAGGAGGTGGAGAGAACAGGGAGAAGAGGCGAGGAGAGTGGAAAAGGTGCGGAAGCACAAAGGTGAGTGGATGGAGAGTGCGCGGAGCGGAAGGGGAAGAAGGTGGTAGGAGGGAGGAGGAGAGCGCAGGAGAAGGAAGTGAGGAGGAGGCAGGGGAGAACGTGGGGAGAAGTGGGGATGAGGAGAGGGGATTGAGGTAAAGGAGGGGAGAGAGCGTGGAGAAAGAGGAGGGAGGAGGAAGAGGAAGGAGGAGAGGCAGGTGGACGGAATAGGGAGAGCGGGGGTAGAACGTGGGGGAAAAGGTGTGGAGTGGATGGCGGAGGACGAAAG
>NW_014585387.1:0-727 GCF_000485595.1 Priapulus caudatus
TACATAGTACATAGTACATAGTACATAGTGCAAAAAATACATAGTGCATAGTACATAGTACGTAGTACATAGTAAGTAGTACATAGTACGTAGTACGTAGTACATAGTACGTAGTACGTAGTACATACTATATAGTACGTAGTACATAGTACGTAGTACATAGTACGTAGTACGTAGTACATAATACATACTATATAGTACGTAGTTCATACTACATAGTACGTAGTACATAGTACGTAGAACATAGTAAATAGTACATAGTACGTTGTACATAGTACATAGTACATAGTACATAGTACATAGTACGTAGTACATAGTACATGTACATAGTACATAGTACATAGTACGTAGTACATAGTACGTAGTACATAGTACAATGTAATATGTACGACGTACTACGTACTATATACTATGTACTATGTACAACGTACTACGTGCTATGTACTATGTGCTATGTAATATGTACTACACTATGTACTATGTACTATGTACTATGTAGTATGTACTATGTAATAACATAGTACATAGTACATAGTACGTAGTATATAGTACATTGTACATTGTACATAGTACATAGTGCATAGTGCGTAGTACGTAGTACGTAGAACATAGTACATAGTACATAGTACATAGTACATAGTACGTAGTATATAGTACATTGTACATTGTACATAGTACATAGTGCATAGTGCGTAGTACGTAGTACGTAGAACATAGTACATAGTAC
>NW_014585387.1:1215-2287 GCF_000485595.1 Priapulus caudatus
TCATACTACATAGTACGTAGTTCATACTACATAGTACGTAGTACATAGTGCATAGTACATAGTACGTAGTACATAATACATAGTGCATAGTACATAGTACGTAGTACATAATACATAGTGCATAGTACATAGTACGTAGTACATAGTAAGTAGTACATAGTACATAGTACGTAGTACGTAGTACATAGTACGTAGTACATAGTACGTAGTACGCAGTACATAATACATAGTACATAGTACATAGTACATAGTACATAGTACATAGTGCATAATACATAGTGCATAGTACATAGTACGTAGTACATAGTAAGTAGTACATAGTACGTAGTACGTAGTACATAATACGTAGTACGTAGTACATAGTACATAGCACATATTAAATAGTACGTAGTACGTAGTACATAGTGCATAATGCATAGTGGTACGTACTGCGTACTACGTACTACTATGTACTACGTACTACGTACTATGTACTACGTACTATATAGTATGTACTATTGTACTACGTACTATGTAGTATACTATGTACTAACATAGTACATAGTACGTAGTACGTAGTACGTAGTACATATTACAAAGCACATAGTACATAGCACGTAGTACGTTGTACATAGTACATAGTATATAGTACGTAGTACGTCGTACATATTACATAGTACATACTACATAGTACGTAGTACATAGTACGTAGAACATAGTAAATAGTACATAGTACGTTGTACATAGTACATAGTACATAGTACATAGTACGTAGTACATAGTACATGTACATAGTACATAGTACATAGTACATAGTACGTAGTACATAGTACGTAGTACATAGTACATAGTACATAGTACGTAGTACATAGTACATAGTACATAGTACATAGTACATAGTACATAGTACATAGTACATAGTGCATAGTACATAGTGCGTAGTACGTAGTACGTAGAACATAGTACATAGTACATAGTACGTTGTACATAGTACATAGTACATAGTACATGTACATAGTACATAGTACATAGTACATAGTACGTAGTACATAGTACATAGTACGTAGTACGTAGTACGTAGTGCATAGTACAT
>NW_014585387.1:3004-3798 GCF_000485595.1 Priapulus caudatus
CATAGTACATGTACATTGTACATAGTACATAGTACATAGTACATAGTACATAGTACATAGTACATAGTACATAGTACATGTACATAGTACATAGTACATAGTACATAGTACATGGTACGGTATTATGTACTACGTACTATGTACTATGTACTATGTACTAATAGCACGTTGTACATAGTACATAGTACATAGTACATGTACATAGTACATAGTACATAGTACATAGTACATAGTACATAGTACATAGTACATAGTACATAGTACATAGTACATAGTGCATAGTGCGTAGTACGTAGTACGTAGAACATAGTACATAGTACATAGTACATAGCACGTTGTACATAGTACATAGTACATAGTACATGTACATAGTACATAGTACATAGTACATAGTACTGTACTATGTACTATGTACTACGTACTATGTACTATCATAGTACATAGTACGTAGTACATAGTACATAGTACATAGTACATAGTGCATAGTGCGTAGTACGTAGTACGTAGAACATAGTACATAGTACATAGTACATAGCACGTTGTACATAGTACATAGTACATAGTACATGTACATAGTACATAGTACATAGTACATAGTACGTAGTACATAGTACATAGTACATAGTACATAGTGCATAGTGCGTAGTACGTAGTACGTAGAACATAGTACATAGTACATAGTACATAGTACGTTGTACATAGTACATAGTACATAGTACATAGTACATAGTACATAGTACATAGTACATAGTACATAGTACATAGTACATAGTACATAGTACATAGTACATAGT
>NW_014585387.1:3965-4237 GCF_000485595.1 Priapulus caudatus
TAGTACATAGTACGTTGTACATAGTACATAGTACATAGTACATGGTACGCAGTACATAGTACATAGTACATAGTACGTAGTACATAATACGTAGTACGCAGTACATAATACATAGTACATTGTACGTAGTACATAGTGCATAGGGCATAGTGCATAGTACATAGTACGCAGTACATACTACATAGTACATAGTACGAAGCACATAGTTCATAGTGCATAGTGCATAGTACATAGTACGTACATAGTACATAGTACATAGTACGTAGTACATA
>NW_014585387.1:5006-6184 GCF_000485595.1 Priapulus caudatus
ATAGTACATAGTACATAGTACATAGTACATAGTACGTAGTACATAGTACATAGTACATTGTACGTAGTACATAGTGCATAGTGCAGAGTACATAGTACGTAATTCATACTACATAGTACGTAGTACATAGTACGTAAAACATAGTACATAGTACATAGTACGTTGTACATAGTACTTAGTACATAGTACATAGTACATAGTACATAGTACGTACTATGTACTATGTATTATGTACATTTACTATGTACTACGTACTATGTACTATGTACTATGTACTATGTACTATGTACTATGTACTACGTACTATGTACTACGTACTATGTACTACGTACTATGTACTACATACTATGTACTACGTACTATGTACTACTTACTATGTGCTATGCACTATGTGCTATGTACTACATACTATATACTATGTACTATGTACTATGTACTATGTACTACGTACTATGTACTATGTACTATGTACTATGCACTATGAACTATGTACTACGTACTACGTACTATGCTCTACGTACTATGTTCTACGTACTACGTACTACGTACTATGTACTACGTACTACGTACTATGTACTATGTACTACGTACTATGTACTACGTACTACGTAATGTACTATGTACTACTATGTACTAAGTACTATAGTACTATGTAACGTACTATGTACTATGTACTATGTACTACGTACCATGTACTATGTACTATGTACTATGTACATGTACTATGTACTATGTACTATGTACAACGTACTATGTACTATGTACTATGTTCTACGTACTACGTACTACGCAGTATGTACTATGCAGTACATAGTACATATGTACTATGTACATGTACTATGTACGTACTATGTACTATACTACGTACTATGTACTATCATAGTACGTAGTACATAGTACATATATGTACTATGTACATGTACTACTATGTACTCGTAGGACGTAGTACATAGTACGTAGTACATAGTACATGTACATAGTACATAGTACATAGTACATAGTACATAGAGCATAGTACATAGTGCATAGTACGTAGTACATAGTATATAGTACATAGTACATAGTACATAGTACATAGTACGTAGTACATAATACGTAGTACGCAGTACATACTACATAGTACATAATACATAGTACATAGTACATGTACATAGTACATAGTACATAGTACATAGTAC
>NW_014585388.1:0-1335 GCF_000485595.1 Priapulus caudatus
ACACGACAACAAACAAAAAATAACACACAACACACGACAACAAATAACACACAACACACAACACACGACAACAAATAACACACAACGCACAGCACAGCACGTACGCGAATCAAACCCTTTGCAATTTCCCAATTTTGTTTACAGAAAATACCTCTACGGACGACAAACACACGTAAACATCCACGCACCCCGGGGACCGTATCTACGCGAGCTGTCATCCCTTGTCCCACCATCCCAGCATCCCACCATCTCCCGACTTGCACACGCCTCCTACATCCCAGCATCCAGCCAACCCAGGCTTCCACACACGACTCACACAACTCCCACGTTTCCCATCGAGGCGCTATAATACATTTCACATCGATTATCGGATTATTCATCACGCGTTGCATGTGTTTGCTGATGTTTCCGCGGATAACAGGTGTCATTGCATTCCGCGAAGGAGCGCTTCAGTCGCTTGACCTTGAGCATTCCTGTGAAATCCACCCACACGCGATGCGTATATTATAGCTCCACGCTATAATTTTGAAAGGCGGATAATTTATCGGTTGTTGTTCGATTTCCCGCAACAGCACGCCCGTCATTTTGCTACAATTCCTAGTTCTACTTGTACGTGTACGCTTGTTGTACTATGTACGTCATATACTTAATATACTTATGTATTTATAATATATAATATAATATACAATATATAATATATAATAAAATAATATATAATAAAATAATATAAATATATAATAAAATAATTTATAATATATAATAAAATAATATAAAATAATATACTTATAAACTTCATGTATCATTTATCAGCAACCGTACATACACATACATTGAAGCAGGCATACAAACTCATATCACTCACCACACAACTCTACACTACGCAACACTCACCACACACACGCGCACACACGCACTTCAATTTACGAAATACGAATTCGTAAAATAATTCCCCACCAGATGGCGTACGCATCCAACGCGGGCTACGCAGACGAACGCTGGCTGGCTCGCCCTGCCGCGTGCTATTGGAGCGAGGCGAGAGTCATCGCGCATTTGTCCGCACATTCTATCCAGATTCCACGCCGTAAATCAATCCGAATTCCTGCATGAATGATATATCTGGCTGGATGTAGCGACGTACAACGGTCACTATTGTGTCTCCGTGGGCGGGCGGGGTGGGGTAGGGGGAGATAGAGAGGACGCTCCTCTTGTTCGCGAGCGGGGCGTCGACGAGCGAACGCTTGCTGGATTCTATCTAGAAAACTGTGCTGACACCTTGTTGCTTGGTACTGTCTGTGCCTAACCAGAACCATCTTCAGGTATATATATATATATATA
>NW_014585388.1:1995-3796 GCF_000485595.1 Priapulus caudatus
TGACACAAGTCTCGCTTGGGTTGAACTACCGCACTGCGAATTTACGAAATATACACGTTGTCTTTACACACATACACACATACACCGAAAGTCTATGCCAAACGTATTGCTGTGTGTACGCAGAATCGTGTACGAGCACATGTACGTGCACGCGCGCACACACGTACGTGCACGCGCGCACACACGTACGTGCACGCGCTCACACATGTACATGCACGCGCGCACACATGTACGTGCCCGCGCGCACACATGTACATGCACGCGCGCACACATGCACGTACACGCGCGTACACATGTACGTGCACGCGCGCACACATGTACGTACACGCACGCACACATGTACGTGCACGCACGCACACATGTACGTGCACGCACGCACACATGTACATGCACACGCGCACACATGTACGTGCACGCGCGCACACATGTACGTGCACGCGCGCACACACGTACGTACACGCGCGCACACATGCACGTGCACGCGCGCACACATGCACGTGCACGCGCGCACACATGTACGTGCACGCGCGAACAACTCGGCCGTACGTAGTTAACTAACAATAGCCCATCACCTGATCCTAACACAGGTGTGTACGTACGCAGCGATGCTACTACGTTGCTACGATGCTACTACGTTGCTACTACGTACAGCGATGCTATACGGGTTCATTATTATGTATAAACCAGATGTGTCGGGATGTGACCGTTACATTAACCTTATAATTAAACGGGGTATATTCAAGAGCTAATAATCCGAATATAATATATAATATAATATATAATACTAATGTGTTATAAGCTGTTGATATAACGTAACAGCAACGTGCGATACTGCCTGATATATCAGAATATAATCAAGCGCTTATAATACCGGTATAATATAGGTATTATATAATCTCTTGATATAGTCTATAATTATTATGTCACTCCTGATGCTGCTACGTACAGACACGTATACCGTGATGACACGTAGTAAAACTAGGAGAGGTGAGGTGGGCGGAGATCGAAAGCTGCTGCGTCGGCGACGTCGACGACGTTCTATCTGATTTATTAGGTGGGATGCGCATCTGTCGTTTATTGCACGCTAACCTGTACCCACGCACGCACGCTAACACGCACGCACGCACGCACGCACGCACGCACGCACGCGCGCACACACGCACGGACGGACGGACGGACGGACGCACAAACGCTAACACGCACGCGCGCACACACGCACGCACGCACGCGCGCACGCACGCACGGACGCACGCACGCACGCGCGGGGTCAGCGTGAGGACACACACAAATCCAATAGCTTTAAAACCGGAGAAGCTGTCGTTATCTGAACAATGGGAGACGGTACTTTAGCTTTGCGAGCGCGTCCGCTGTTCTCTCTCTCTCTCTCTCTCTCTCTCTCTCTCCCTCTCTTCTCTCTCTCTTTCTCTCCATCTCTTTCTCTCTCTTCTCTCTCTCTCCGCTCCTCTTCCATCTCTTTCTCTCTCGTCTCTCTCTCTCTCTCTCTCTCTCTCTTTTTCTTCTCTCTCCCCGCCTCTTCTCTCTCCATCTCTCTCGCGTTCTCTTTCTCATCATCTTTCTTTTTTTCTTCTCTCTCTCTCTCTCTCTCTCCGACGCGCGGTCGCACTGTCGACTTGCGCACAAAGACAGTTTGTTGCGCTCTTCTGGCGCGCGATCACAAACGAAATAATGCGGATGAATAGCATCACACGAGATGTAATCGAATGAGCATAATACTGGAAAAATGGGGTGCGAGAAAACGCACGTTTCAGTCCGTCTTTTTGGTAATTTAGCTGAGTAAGTT
>NW_014585389.1:0-3795 GCF_000485595.1 Priapulus caudatus
CTCTCTCTCTCTCTCTCTCTCTCTCTCTCGTCTCGTCCCGTCCTCTCTCTCGCTCTTCTCCTCTCTCTCTCTCTCGCTCTCTCTCTCTCTCTCTCTCTATATATATATATAATTATATATATATCCTTATCTTGCTTTTCCCTCCCCTTCTCTATCCTCACCTCTCTCGCTCCGCACGCACGCGTGGGTAGACGTCGTTAGCCACTCTCTGTGCGTGTTGAGCGCGTGGTTGGTTGCGATCCATCTTACACCTATCGCCTGCTCGAACACCTTAATAAGGTTCCCCAGGCGCGTCTACCAGCGTCCACGTCTATACTCTCCACTGCTGCGTAATCTCCTATGAGCGTGGTGCAGAAGAGAGAGAGAGAGGGATAGGGAANAGAAGTAGGGGGGGGGGGATAAGTGAGGGAGGAATGAAGATATGGGGAGGGACAGAGATAGGGGGGGGGGATAAGTGAGGGAGGATTGATGTGATTAAAGGAGGAAGAGTAGAGGAAAGGGAGAATAGAGGAAATTAAGGTAGAAGGGACAGAACCTGCTGCTGGCACATTGGCTTCACCATCGCATCACCATCTAGATCTTCAGTCTGATTTCACACTAACCGCACCTTCTCCCTGGTACCACCCTAGCCCTACCACGGCTTCTACCTGGTACCACTCTAGCCCCAGCACGGCTTCTCCTTTTTTACCCTGCTGCAAATATGACTTCTTCCTGGTTGTACAACGACAATTCCGTGACTCCACACAGCCGGTGATGTACACGCGCCAGCCATCTCGCGTGATGAGAGCAGCAAGCAAGCAACCTCTCCCCTCTCTCTCTCTCTGCTTCTCCAGGCGTGCTCTACCTCTCTCTGCTGTCATCTCTGCTCTCTCAATCGTCTCTCTATCTCTCCTCTCTCTCATCTCTCTACATCTCTCTCTGCATCTCCATCTCATCGGTCTTTCTCAGCCCATTCGTTCCTCGGCATCGAATCAATGTTGACTCCGGTCGGTAATGCGCGTATACAGGCTGCAAAACATTTCACCCGCGAGACAATGGGCTGGCGAGCGAGCGAACGAGCGGACGTGTATGAATTCGCCAAACATCGGGTGAAATGCTATCCCTGTAATGTATATTAAACGCTGCGGCAGCGGCGAGGGGAATCCATGATTAATATTCAAACATACTGACGTATAATTTAATGTGCAGCGCTGCTGTAAAATAGTACGTTCAGACTGCGAGTGCGCGTCTATAGAGGCCGTCCGTCGCGATTAGCAGCATCAGCTGGATTAACGTGCATACTAGCATCAACAACGTCATCGTCATCGTCATCATCATCATCATCGTCGCAATCAGCAGAAGCATCATGTTTATCTCATTATACTCACTCGCATCATCATCATCATCATCATCATCATCATCATCAATCATCATCATGCATCCATCAATCATCATCATCAGCTCTCGAGCTACTGCATCTCACTTCAGCTCTCCACTCTCACTCTCACTCTCATCTCACTCTCACTTCTCACTCTCACTCTCACTCTCAGACTCTCACTCGCACTCTCACTCTCGACTCTACTCGCACTCCCCTCACTCTCGAAAGCTGCTTCACTCTCACTCTCACTCTCACTCTCACTCTCATTCTCATTCTACATTCTCATTCTCATCTCTCATTCTCATCCTCATCCTCAAATCGCTCATCCATCATCCTGCATTCTCATTCTCATTCTCATTCACATTCTCATTCTCCATTCTCATTCTCCATTCTCATCTCGAATTGCCTCATCCTCATCCATCATCCTCATCGCTCATTCCTCGATGCCTCATCATCATCATCATGCATCATCGATCATCAGTCATCATCAATGCATCATCATCGATTTCATCATCACCTATTATCATATGTCAACGTGGCCATGCTTATCACAAGCCAAAGCATACGTAAATCTGAACAGCACGACAGGGTACACAGCAAACGTACTATATATGACACAGCCCCGACCACGGCCAAGCACCGCACAGCAGCAACGAATCATTCGTTTGCATATATTTCATCATTAACATATACATCACAGCCGGCCACGCCAACGCATGCAAGCGCACGTTAAAGCCGCAGCAATGGCGCATCCAAACTGCTAATTTCTGTTCAGTACTAGATCTAGCAAAGTTACTTCGTGGTCATGCATAATCATACTACTTATGGCAATAAAACTCCTAGTTCCTCCATTTGACTGCGGCGTTGCCCACAAGAAGTAGGTGGCGAAATCAGGTAATCAGGCCGCCAACGCCTAAATTGTTTCAAACACATTAACATCGAATTTTTGTGGAACGTGACGCATCACATGCTTTTTGTTATCTTTGCTGGCGCGCCAGTACCGTGTACCGCGGCAGAGCCGGCTTTGCACGGTTGCTTTGTGAAGATTGGGAGCTGTCAACAACATCGAGTATTTTCAAAATACCTTTTATAAGACACCCGGAACACGCGCAGTGAAATGGGAGGAACTAAGAGTTTATTATTGCCATATAGGTAGTATGATTATGCATGACTACGAAGTATTTCTGCTAGTCTAGTACTGAAGAAATTAGCGTTGGAAGCCGGCTAAGTGCGCTTTAAGGTTAACCGCGCATTCTCTATCGCAAGCGTCGGCGCCGCAATGCGCACCGTGATGTCTCGCGAGCCATCAGCCGACATCTCGTGGCATCCGTGGCTACTCGCAATCCGTTACAATTGGAACTTAATCGGCCTTTTAATCGAAGGGGCGCCACGTCAACACTCTCCAGCTAGCACGGACCCAGTGTCAGTGTTGGGGGTCTTATTAGACTAACGTTGACTGACTTCGCGTTATTGATGTTACGGAATTATATTATTAAATATAGGGCCTATATATACATATATGTGTGTGTGTGTGATGGTGTTATATTACAACACGCACGTCGTTCTGCATTACCTAGCAAGACAGCAAGAGAGAGGAGAAGAGAGGGGCAAAAAGAGAGGAGAGACGGGGAAGGTGAGAGGGTGAGAACGGGAGAGCGTGAGAGACAGAGGCGGAAGAACGCGAGAGAGAGAGAGAGAGAGCAGAGAGAGAGAGAGAGCGAGAGAGAGAGAGCGCGAGAAAGGCGAGAGAGAGAAGGGAGAGAGCGAGAGAGAGAGAGAGAGAGAGAGAGAGAGAGAGAGAGAGACAGAGAGAGAGAGAGTAAGCGAGAGAGAAAGAGCGAAAAGACAGGCAGAGAAGGGAGAGAGAACGTGCGCATTCCGCGACGACGCACTATCAATAGCGCATGTTTTGCAAACTGGCATACGATTGTAAATGTACGGACGTACTTGAATCGAAGGAAACTGTCCGAGGTATATAATATATGAGATATATCAAATAAATATATATATTATATATCTATTATATTATATAAGTATGTGGCTGTGTGTGTGTGCACATATGTATGCGTGTAGGAATAAATGCGTGCTGGCAGGTGTACGCTACAGGTTTTTTCGCGGAAGCAGCGACACACACTAACAGAAATTCCCACGGTGAAAACCACTCTGAACCCAGGGGCCATTTTCCTATTTCTCTATCCTCATCTCTTTCGCACGCATACACTCCCTTCCACTCTTCCCCCATCCCTTCCTCTCTCGTTTTCTAGCTCCCACCCGCCACACTCTTCCTTTTCCCTTTCTCTCTATCTTTCTCTTTCTCTATCCATCTATCTTTCTCTCTCTATCCATCTATCTTTCTCTGTCTTCGTCTCTTTCTATAATATGGAGAATACATAATAATCTCTCTATTATATATGCACTCCTGCTGATATTTATCTATC
>NW_014585390.1:0-3794 GCF_000485595.1 Priapulus caudatus
TGTGTGTGGAGAGGTGCAATGCGAGATACGCCAAGAGCCGTATCAGCAGGCGCTCGTGTACTGCAGTTGAAATCACGAAATCGTATCTTCAGCCACGCTCGCAAGAATTTATACACTGGCATTACCGCGTCGATGTGGCGTGTATGCACGTGTTTACGTGGAGTGCGTACACACGTGTATTCAGCGTGTGTACGCGTGCGTCGTGGTGCGCGCGTGCCGTTGTGTGGTATCGCGCGTGTGTACTAATTTATAGGGAAAATCTTCAACTGTTTGAATGAATGAGCTTGGTAAACTTACAATATATTATAAATGTTTAATCGCACGGCCCGCTATCAATCTCTCCCATGGCGTTTCACAATTCATTTATTTATAATGTTATTCAGCTTTTTTATACGACGTAGTTAACAATGCAGTCAAATGCCGTGGTCTCTCGGATTCCTTAGCCAGCGTATTCTGCGTAACTCTGAAGAAGGCATCGACGATTTTTTGCTTTCTCATCAGGAGTGCGGTCTATCGGATAAAACCCTGTAGAAGCACCCTGCTCGCGCCAAATAACGGAATCGAAGCTCACGGTACGACTGTGCTGAGCGCGGGCTGGCCAGCAACGTCACCTTGCGGCGATAAAACAATTAATGCAGTTACCCAAGCTGGATGTGGGCAGCTAAGCATAAAACAACAATAACACTTTAATATAAAATAGTTTCACACGCGTATTCATACGCGTCCACCGCGAGTGAAATCCTTCAACAATCTAAATAAAGTCATTCTCATTTATTAGTATGCTTTTGCCAAACTAATTTTACACTGATTGTGGCCTATGTAACGTAAGGATCAACCGGATGATACATTTATCGCTGTTGACCAACATACAATTATTACGAAATCGCTTGCGCTACCTTAGCCGACTGCGTACGTAGTTCACAGTCCTTGTGTCACCTACGCTGGTAGCAACTAATGTCACTCACGAATCCAATAATGTTCTCGTAGCTAACCATCGATGCGCGCTTGCAGCCATCTGTTCGGAAGTAAACAGTGCACCAAGCGTACTTCCGATCGATTCAGGCGGAGGCCAAGCTTGTAAACAGGCAGAATCGGCGTTTATCAGAGGCTCCTTTAGTTTCCTCCTCCGTGCGAATTGTAGTGTGTGATGTTCCTGCTATGGAACTCTTCCTAAAAACACCACAACACACGGGAATAAATGGATTGCTAATAGTTCTTGAATTAATAGGCATGAAAACACACGCACGCACGCACGCACGGCACGCACGCACCACGCCGCACGCACACGCACGCACCGGCACCCAGCACGCACGCAAGCACGCACGCACGCACCAGCCAGCACGCACCACACACCCACACGCGCACGCACACATTTATTTTTATTAATTTATTAATTTAAAGACTGTACATCGGTAAAAGATATATATCAACGTGAGCTTAAAAGCTCCTCGCCGTCAGCGCAATAAACAGAGTTCTTAATTAGAAGTGCTAATTTAGCAATTGACAAGCGACGACACCAGGGCAGCTACAGGTACCCCAGTTGCAGGGTTGGTTACACTCACACTGCTGTCTCATCATTCTGCACACTACTCGGATGGCACCGCGTTGGCCCACTATATCGCCTGAAAGAGGACGAAACCGACGAGATAGATGGCGCCACAGACGACGTCAACTTTGCCGCCAGGGTTCGCCCATCTCCTGCGGAACTTGTTCGCATCGACGTCTTCGTCTGCCTGCACCGAAGAGAAAAACATGGATGTTCGTCGGGCAGTCTATGGACATTCCCTCAGGTTGGGTAGCGTGTACACGGCTGCACGTAGACTGACTCCGCGCGTCGTTTACCTCCTGGGGGCCAAAGCCTCCGCGGGGAGTCTTGAAGCGTATCTAATCGAATCTGCACTGACATTGACATCTAGGATGACTTATCATGCAGGCATATATATTATCTATTTATTTGATGATATGTATAATGCGAGTGCTGCTCAGGTAGATAAATTGAGCACCTTATCATTAGTAAGGTGACTCATTAGAATTTTTTTTACCATACCTAAGCTACTGCGACGACTATTCCCTCTCTATTTTTATAAGCACAATTTTAATAAACTACGGTTATAAAATTATAACCGTATGATTAATTATATGAGTAATGAATATAATTATACGATTTAATTTGGCAGGTATACTGAGTATGAGCAAGCACCGGACAGGACATCCGCTAAGCTACAGGGAAACTTGATCGAATTAGGTAGGTTAGGATTCTTAATTCGAGATTTTTTGGATGGAGATCTTTCTTGTTACACTATAGATAAGGCACTGGCAGTTCCACCAAATTAGTAAAAATAAAAATAATGTAAATAAATCTTATTGGCACGCACTAAAACTCCCTATCTGGCGGTAAAACTCTCACTGCAAATGTAAAAAAGCCTAAACGTCGGCGCGAATACTGACTCTCCTGGCACTAACGCTGCTATAACTCTCCATACATTATCCCTTGTTATTATTTATGAGATTATGTATGGGGAGTAACGCTATATTTATGAAGTTTGCCTGCAGATAGCACGACGCCTATAATACGGTGCGCGCGCAATGCGGCAATATCTCCTGTGAGAAATCGTATTTGCAAGAGATTTATGCATTTAAAGAGTTGAAGTGGAGTTATCGTAGGCAATAGATTTATATGATAACATTTTCATCAGTAGACATAATTTAAGAAATAGGAGGAAGACCTTCCATGTAAGGTCCCCGCTGCGTATTCCACAGTAAGAATTGGAGAGATTAGTGTTTAGGATGCGCATATTACAGCGGGTTATATTTTGTGATGAATTGCTATTTAAAATGGTTAGAGTATCTCTGCATAGATTTCTAATAAACTTAATCATAATCTGTGTTTTTAATTAGAGAGCGCCCTAGCATGTAGGGTAAAAACACCACTTTATGGCCTCGGTTCTTCGCCTTGGCGCTCCTTCCGTCGTCAGGCCTCCTTCTTCTGCTACTCGCACCCGCTATCTTCTGACTCCGGTCGTCCGTTGACTGCCAAGATAATGTTCTTTTATCGTTCAAACCGGAGCCGCGGCAGCTGACAGCAGTTGTGCATGGTAAAATGTGCTACATCACACTTGCTCGAAGCATCTAACAGCATCCGAAGCATCGACGCATTAACAGATAGCGTACAAACATAGTGGCGCAGTGCTGTACATGTGTTTTTCCACGCAGCCCGGCTGAAAGGTGCGATAGGATATGTTTACTAGCACTTCTAATTTTAGTTCCCAGCCGCGCATATACATTATCCACTACAACGACCACGATATATCTAAAGAATGATCGCAAAACTCTAACGCCTAATCCTAACTCTAACCCTAACCTAAACCCTAATCTAACCCTACCTAACCTAACCCTAAAATAAAAATAACGATAAAGATAGAAAAATATGCCTAAAAATTAGGAGTGCCTACAGTAAACTAATCCTATCGCACCCTTTCACCGGCTGCGTTAACATTTAGTTTTTGGCGCATAATAAGACGAACAAAGAGATGGGAGTTGGTGGCTGATTGGTTGTGTAGAGTGGACCTAGTGTATCCTGGACGGACGTAATAATATAGATCAAATAGAGGGTTGAACCTTGCATACTATTCACCCAAGATAATATTCTTCCGGGTTCCTCATACGTTCAAACTGGAGCCTGGCAGCTGACAGCACGTGTGCATGGTAAACTCGTATCAACATGCTTCACTTCCTCGCAGCCATCGCGCCACGATTCCAGCTATGGCTAATGTATCGGCAAATGGAGCTGCGAC
>NW_014585391.1:0-3793 GCF_000485595.1 Priapulus caudatus
CTCCTACTACAGTGCTGATTGATAGAAACCATCCCGACTTACAGAGTGCTTACGTTTTGAGGCAAGAATATTTGATTCTTTCAAAAGCCAACTGTTTTAGTCGTCATACTGGAAAGTCTACACGCATAAACAAATATTAAATACATTAATAAAATACATTGTAAGTAAAACTATATTAATCACGATTAGGTATAAGAGATATATACATGTATACCCCATAACTATATAGGAATCATCAAATAACTAAGAAAAGAGAATAAGTGCACTTGAGGAAGTACGTGTTAGTCGAACAAATATTCAATATGTCGAGAAGTTCTATTTAATATCTAGTGTTAGCACAGAACAGTTCTGTCTGTAGAATGCAATAGCGCGAGTATCAAAGAGTGGGATAATAGAGATCGTCTCTGAATATGTAACTATTGATCGCCGCGATATAGAGAATAGCCTCCAGCTGCGTCCATGTGAGCAGTTTTTCGCTTTCAGTCGCGGAGTAAGTCCAGTTGCTCGATACCTCTCTGGCTCACAAATTACTTTGCCTGCACGTCCTGTCACGCAATGACGACGTGCATGTGAACAGTATCGAAAAACACGTCAGCAATGAATGGTTGCTATTCTTGAATACTCGTACTACGACCACACGTTTCGGCTCCACAATGGGGATAAAGAAGACTGATGAAGGTCTCGCACACTGAGCGGAAATGTTAGGTCCAAATCGCGACGAATGGGAGGCGAGTAGTGGAAACACTAGAGGGTTGAGGTTCCGATTTGTTCTGGTCTCTGCCTAGGACTCATTCATGTCACGCTCCGAATCCTTTCTCCAATTGTATTTTCACGTGTATCGATGTCGCACCCACGTGCGCTCAGATCGAACCGTTTGCCGCCATCCCTCGACCTGTCTACAGTGTTGCCGATTTTAAAACAGTCTTTGACACGTTACATTTCTCTGCGCGTCGCTAGGGTATGGTTTGCATCGTAACATGAATATTTTATGCACTTAGTTTTTATACGCGTGAGATTTACAAAGTGGAAAGGGGGAATTATGGAATGGCTATTATAGAGTCGGCAGGAACTATTTCTTCTTTTTCTCTCCCACCTCCAGGTTAAGAGCCAGATCTGGACAATTTAGTAAGTGGGTGTAGTACCAGGGAGCGCAGCAATGAATCGCGCTGTTGTGATGGCGTAAAAGGCATGCCACGTTATAGCACTGTCGATGGTTCTGTTCGGAGAATCTATTCAGACACGATGGGTTAAAACTCGAGGAAGCCTGTGCGCCTTTTTCTAGGACAGCGCCACGCCATGAACTGTGCCATATTTGTCCTTTTTAAACACGCTTCTCCCAGCGTCTTCCCGACACCCGTCTAATAAATAGTTTAGCTAAGCTCACGCGCTCCTACTCACGGGCCCGATCGGTCAAGCTATGTTTCTATGTTATAGCTTTGAAAGAATAAGATAACCGCTTAAAACGTGTTCTATATTGTAATTCATCTGTGTGATAATGATAATATATACCAATTATCCTCCAGATAGTTCCTTTGAATTGGAGTACAGAATGATTATCACTGTCGCGATAGCAGTCTATATAATAAGTCATGCATAGTTCGGAGTGTACATGATATTTAAGTATCAACTCACAGAAGTTGGAGCATAGAGTAGACTGATTGCAGCTATATAGAAGCTTTGTATTCAGGGTAACAATGACTTGCTCTTTGACATCCCAATCCCCCGTGCGGCAATATTCGCGTCCGGACCCATTGGTCTTCGATTACCTTCCTTGTGACGTCCCCTTAATAGCTCTCCTAGCGGCTATCGATAAACGGACTTAATTCTGCATTTATAGGTAAAGAATTAGATTATATTCGCATGTAGGCCATCAGGTGACCTTGTTTATGAGATGACACGGTGCACCACTCGCTGAATTGCAAGTATAACGCTGTGTTCTTAAATAAGGCAGGGAAACGAAAATTATGATGTTACCCTAAATCGCGCAAAACTTCGTGATGGCGACAGGGTGCTTCTCAATTTTGCCAATCGCATATTTTGTCCCGAGCATTTTAGCGGCGCTTTCGCACGCGCTCGTTGTACTAAGTATATAATTTATTGCTTGTGGGATTAGCTGAGTTAACTTTACGTTATATGATTACGTTATTAGATCGACGCTATTGTCGATCGGCGCAAACCTGCGGCAACAGTACTGCAGGCGTTGCACGCTTAATTGCTAGTTTTAATAGCAAGTAAAATAACTAATAGACCAGTGGAGAATAAATGACTGAGGGCAGACGTTATTAAGGACTATAATAACGTGTGTACGTGTTTTGTGCTCCCGCTAAAAAATACTGGCGGCATGCGATGCACCGTAGCACAACTGGAACTGTTTTATTACGTGGCAGTTTTTCGCACGCCGGCGAGTGCCGCATGTTTTTGAAAAGTCAAGGAACATGCATAAGCGCCTGCCGGCTGCACTAGCAGTTTGATAGGTTAAGACGCCCGCTTCGCATGTAGGCGGGGAATGTCTTTCGTCGCGTAACGAAAGGCATGAAGAATTATGAGCTGATTCACGCTTTTTTCTTTTTTTTTCTTTTTCTTTATTTTTTTTTATTTATATTGTTCTGTTTTTTTTTTTTTAGCACTCTGAGTGTGTCTATCGCTAGTAGGAGAGTGTCTATCGATCACTATAACGAGCATGTGCCTGCATGGTTCCGACAGTCGATGGTAGGCCCATACACCGCCGATGCTTAAATTGCCGCATTTAAAAATTAAATATGAAAGTGACAGGTAGTAAAAGATAAAAAGAAAAAATGTAAAATGTGAACAGTCATGAGGCAAAAGGTAAAAGTTTAAAAATAGAAAAAGAGTATAAGAAAAATTTAAGAAAAATTCAATTCGTATTTGACACTGATCTCTATAAACATAATATGTGTTGCGTGCAATCCAATTCTGCCCAATCTATACGAGTCTGCCGATTGTGTGGCAGCCTCATTGAACTGTAGCACCTAAAACCCACGCTGATAAACCTGTCTGGTTAATCGGGATCCTCTTACCTCTTCTTCTTCCTTCTTTCCTTTGTTCTCTCTTTTTTTGAATCTCAGGGGGGGATATTTGTACAGGCCATCCCCCCTCCTTCAAGAGCAGGGGGGATGCATCCCCCCATCCCCCCGGAATTTACGCCCGTGTTAGTGACTGCGGAGCGGGGACGCGGAGTGCTCGAGGGGGGTGTCCCCCCTCGAGTTTGAAATAAAAATGAAAATAACGCCTAAAAATACCGCATTTCCTTGCACATTTTTCTGTATTATATCATATTTTACTTGTTGTTGTTTCATTAAAATCATAATGAGTTGTCATGAGTTGCCACCACGAGCACACAATTACACAATTTCCTGATTACACAATATGGATTACAGTATGAGAGCGAAGATAGGCCCTACTTATAGTTACGACATCGCGATTCGCGAGCATGCAGCAGATCGATTTTGGGGTTCTCTATCTCATTTCATTGTACACACTCCTTACCCTGCGTTATAGGCTACCTTGTTCTTACAGCTCGGGAGGGGGTGTTTACAAATACTAAACTTAATAAACAGGATAATAGGGCCCTTCTGGTTTCTTTCCCTTTCTTTTTCCCTCTTTCTCTCCTTCCTTTCTCCCACACACACACACACACACACACACACACACACACACACTCTCTCTCTCTCACACTCACACACACTCATAGTCACACACACACCCACACAGAGAGAGGGCGAGAGAGAGAGAGCACACACACACACACACACACACACACACACACACACAC
>NW_014585392.1:0-1785 GCF_000485595.1 Priapulus caudatus
AGAAGGATACCGACACGATGGTTGTGCTTGGTCAGTAAACTACCTCTACTCTCCTCCCCTCCCCTCTCCCGCTCTCCGGGTCAGCACGGACGCCGACCCCGTCATGCGCACCGCGGGTTAATGAATCATGATGACGCTATATACACAGCAAAGTAACGACGCACGGCCTTAGTAAATTGGCTCGTCATTACATGGGAGCGGAGACCACCGACGCCTGACACAACGAACTTGCAGCGCAGCTAGCGGACGACAGCGATGGAGTGACGGTATCGGGCGGGTGGAGGCGTCATATGGTATGGAAAGGGTGAGGTATAGCTTATAGGGAGTTGTAGGCCGGTGTATGGGACATGGAGTGGGGCGGATTAATCGGCGGAAGCGGAGTGGCTGGAGATGAGGTATGTGCTGGGCTGTGGCGTTAGTTACCGGACGGGGGGTAGCTATCGAGTAGATTACGTCGTCGCCAGGTTGTAGTCTCCAGCAGGGTAACGCAGCGCACGCGCTGACATGGGCGCAGCGTCGTTACATGCAACTGCGCGTTCAAGTTTGCGGCGCGCGCGTTTAACATGTGACGCAGCGCACACACCGGACAGCTGCGCACAAACGCACGCAGTTGGCGCGTCGTTGATGTCCGCACGCCTGCTTCAGCACGCACAGCTAGCATCACGGTCACGTGACACGGCACGCACGTAGCATACACACGCAGCGTAACATTCGGCCGCAGCGCACGCACGGGTAAATACACAGCACGGCACGCACGCGCTCAGATGCAAGCACAGGCATGGACGTGGCTTGCGATACATCGACAATTTCGGCGAAGTCAGCGTAGCGCGATGCATGGAATTGATGCAGCGATACGAGCGTGTGTGTGATGTTGCAGTGGTGTGTGTGGTGGTGTGTGTGTGTGTTGTGTGTGTGTGTGTGTAGTGTGGGTGTTGTGGTGATGTGTGTGTGTGTGTGGTGTGTGTGTTGTGTGTGTGTGTGTGTGTGTGTGTGTGATGTGTTGTGTGTGATGTGTGTGTGTGGTGTGTGTGTGTGTTTGTGTTGTGTGGTGTGTGTGTGTGATGTGCTGTGTTGTGTGTGGTGTGTGTTGTGTTGTGTGTTGTGTGTGATGTGGTATGTATACAGGTGGTATTTGTTGCTGCCTGTGTTTGTCTATTCATCGGCCATATGGTACACATTATAAGCGCGCTCACGTACACGGTAGTGTTCAATATATAATGAAAAAACTGAGACGACGCACGCGTGGACATACCGCAGAGCGTATATATATTATTATTTATATATAATAATATACTATATATTATATTATATATGAATGTATATATATATATATAGTTATAGCTACGCCAATGAAATCTCATTAGTAAAATATAAGAGCAAACGACGAGACTATAATTATGCCATCTAGCAATAATAATATTCACTAACAGATGTGCATAACACCTAACGTGCGCGCACACAAACACACACTATATCAAATATATCAGATGAATAAGTACACAAGAGAGACGAATACAGCACGCACGCACGCACGCACGCACACACGTACATTCATGCACACACACACGCACACACACACGCACGCACACACACACACACACACACATACACACGCACGCACGCGCACGTACACACACACACCCGCACGCACGCACGCACAGATACAACACACACACGCGCGCACACACACGCACACACACCACACACGCACACGCACGCACACACATATACACACACGGACACACACACGCACGCACGCACGCACGCGCACGCACGCACACGCAC
>NW_014585392.1:3351-3793 GCF_000485595.1 Priapulus caudatus
TCTCTCGCGCTCTCTTACCCCTTCTCTCTCGTTCTCTCTCTTCTCTTCTCCTCTCTCTCTCTCTCTCGTCTCCCTCGCGCTCTCTCCCCCTTTCTTCCCCCTCGTTCATCGGGTAAAACCCGGGTCATCAGACAATTAAGGGTTGAGGCACTCTCTCACTTAAACATATTAGTTTCTAGTCTAGATCGCATCTAGGCTGTATGAGTCAGACGTGAGGCCGACGTGTCTGTGTACCACACGTTATCTTATCTCGCGCTAGAAGCGATGACAATATCAGCGCTAACACCGCGATTGCATATCGTAAGCGATGTCAAGCAATTCGTCACACGCTTCAACCGCGAGATATCCCGTTTGAAGCGCGAGCGAGCCATAAAGCTACCCTCACCCACACTACACATCTCTATCTCTCTCTCTCTCTCTCTCTCTCTCTCTCTCTCTCTCT
>NW_014585393.1:0-3789 GCF_000485595.1 Priapulus caudatus
ACGCCCCGCCCTCCCCCGCCACGCACCCGCAGCATGATGCGGTGTTCTATGTTGAGCAGGATGCGTTTCTTCTCACGGTAGTCCTTGATGAGGATGTGCAGCGTGTCGCAGTGAGGAACCCAGCCGATCAGCCCGCTGTTCGTCGACAGCGGGATCACGGAGTAGCGCTGGATCGTGAGGTTCCGCCGCAGCGTGTCGGCGTTGTTCAGCAGCAGCGTGTTCACGAGGCCGAAGAGCTGCATGACACGTTCGTCTTGACGAAGATCCTCGTGACCCTTCAGCAGGAACATGAACTCTGCGCCGTTGCTGCCTGGAACCGATGAATGAGTGCATGAGAGAGAGAGAAACGAAGAGAGAGGGAGAGAGGGTGAGGGAGAGAAAGAGAGAAAGAAAGAGAGAGACAAAGAAGAAGGAGAAGGAAAGGGCGAGAGAGGGAAAGAAAAGGGAGAGAAAAATGAGAGGTAGAGGGAGAGGGCGAGGTAGGGAGAAGGAGAGAGAGAGGGGGAGGGGAGAGGGAAAGAGGAGAGGGAGAGGGAGAGAAAAGAGAGAGGGAGAGGAAACGGGAGAGAGAGAAGGACAGAGAAAGAAGAGAGAGAGCGAGGCAGAGAGAAGGAAGAGAGAGAGCGAGAACCCTAACAGCATCTAAGCCTCACCCTACTCACACGCGTATCATAGCGACGCGACGCCATCGAAACCACTTCCCCCTGCCCCTCCCAATCCCCCCTCCCTAGCAGCAGGCCGTGACGTACAGCTGGTGATCAGAGCTTAAGCGGCGGCGCGCTGCTTGGAGGTGATCACCTCAGCGAGCTCTGCAGCGCGCTGTATGGCACACGGGCTGGCGGGCTACGTACGGTGCCGGCACGGCCAGCTCGAGGTCGGCGCAATCGCGACGCAGCTTCGGCGATCACGTACTGAAGCTCAGAGGGCGGTGAGCTGGCGGCAGCTGCCGGCTACATGCGGACGGAAAACACGTTGTATAGCGGTACACGCCTAGCGTCAGGTTTCACTGCGCCCGAACTTGCTGAACATTGGCGGCACGACTCGCGAGCGCACTCACTAAGGTCGCGCGACTCCGTACGCCTGCGAATTGAGGACGAGAGGAGGAGGGGAGGAGGAGGGTAATTATAATATATAATATATATATATATAAATAATATATATATTTTATATACATAAAATGAAAAGTATATATTTATTTATTTATAACTAACAAGTGCAGGCCCAAGACGACAGCGGTCAACTGACATGATAGAGCCAGGCTATTCTTCTGATAGAACTAACTGGCAACCGAATCAAGGCGCCCTCCGCCACCCGGCGTTCGCCGTCAGAGCATATAATCAGGATACTACCTTAGATACAGATCTAAAAATCTATGATAGGCTTTGATTATACCTACTGAGTACAATGTAATAAAGATATACAGCGTGTAACTTTAATGACATTCGCTATATTAAATGTTATCATGGATAATGGCATCGAGCGGCGAGCATAGTGTAGGTCGGTGGGGGAGGTGGTTGGTAAGGGTGAAAGGGGGAGGTGGCGCGTAGGGGGTGAAGGGGAGGGGGGAAGGGCGGTGGAGGGGTCTAATAGCAAAAGCAGTTCAGTCCCTTTGTTAACCAGTCAACATCCATGTTTAAGCGTTCCTCTGAAGGTCAAAAGGTATTATCAGACACTTGACTCTTCGCACGTCAGCGGAAAGTAATTTCCATGGTCCGTTATCAATAAAAGTGATAAAAACAGTAGGTCAGTGCTGAAACAAAAAAGTTTTTCACTCTGTCCATTAGGCCATGTCCATCAGAACATCGTCTGATATGACCTATCCCCACTGCCCTTATGACCTGTGACCTCTCAATTTCACGGCTGGGTGATTGGTTTCTCGCCCATCACAGCTATATCATCGAAATATTAATCAGAGCGTAGGATCGAAGCCGTTGAATTTGTTCCACAAATTCGTAATTTCCTCCTAATACCATTAAGTTAAGGAGGAAATATTCCCGCCTCAAAATTGACACAATCTTGATCTTCGACCCTTGACGCCAAATTCGACCATCCTGAGAATCCTTTTTCAGCGATCCCCCCCCCACGTCCCAAATAGCAAGACTTACGTCGAGTGGTTTAAAGACTTGCCAACTGTTGTACGCACGGATGGACAGACGGACCGGAACAATCATGGCGATTCTACAAGCTGCATCTGACTTCCGTCACTGAGCTAAATAAATCCTGTAATAAATAATTCTTGATTACCGTGACAAACTCGCGTGATGTTCATAACTCGCATATTTCGACATCTCACGACAATCAAGACCAACAAGACACAGCATCATCAACACAGAGCGTCGCGTCGCACCGGAACGGCGCCACGAGAGAGCGAGGGAGCGAGCATACCTAGGTTGAACGAGATCTCCTTGAGCGTCCTAGCGGTCGCAGCATCGCATCATGATGCGTGCAGCGCTCCACAGGTCGGAACATGCCCTTGAATGGTTGCGCTCCGTGGGAAGTACTCGCCGCACCCTCTTATCGAGTCCCTGCATGCCACATCTCGTAGCCACAGGACTGCCAACCTGATAAAGCTCCTCACTCGACCTACACACACGTCAGACAGACAGTCCTAATAATAGCACGTATATATACACAACATACGCAACCCACGCACACACAAACACATACATACATACATACAGTAACGCCACCTGATGACTCCTCACTCACCTACACACACGCAGACAGACAGTCTATATACACCGTATATATTACACAAAACATCCGCACGACGCCACGCATCAGCACACAGCAAACACATACATACATACATACATACACTACATACATACATACATACATACAGTATGCGACACCCCCTGATGAGCTTCCTCACCAACTCTACAACACACGCAGACAGACAAGTCTATATACACCGTATATATACACAAACTATACCAACATCCACGCACCCACACATAACATACATCCATTATCGGCCCCCTGATGACTCCTGCTACTAGCTCCTCACGCACCTACACACAAGTTTGTCGCACGCACACAAGCACGCACGCACGCACACACATACAAACATGCGATTAACTTGATACTTGATTGATCTCGATACCAACGCGATCTTAAAGTACACAGAGCGCCCTTGACGTATACAGAGTGACCTTGACGTATGAAGCACGACCTTGATACCCGTAATGTGCCCCCCCCCCCCCGACGGCTACGTAACCCCGACGTTGTTGAAACCTGGCGTGACCACCGCTCTGACAACCCAAAATCCACACACCACCAGCCCCCCCACGCCGCCCGCTCCTCCCTCCATGCGCGCGCACACAGGGGGGCGCCACCACTCACCATCATCGCCTGCTGGACGAGCGTGACGCTGCGCTCGCACATGTTCTTGAGGATCTTGTTGGCGGCGTTCTTGCGCGCGACGACGGCCGACTTCGACGCGACGGTGAGCGGGTAGATGAGCGCCTGCGGATGCTGCTTGCCGATGTCAGTCAGCAGCTGGTGGATGAGCTTACCGACGAGCAGCCGCGGCGTGTCTATACGCGCTATCAGCTGAGGAATCACCTGCAGCATGTAGTCATGTGGGAGTCAGAACAGAGAGAGAGGAGGGAGGGAGGGAGGGAGAGGAGGGAGGAGGGAGGGAGGGAGGGAGGGAGGGAGGGAGGGAGAGACGAGCAGCCGCAGCCTGTCTATACGTGCTATCAGCTGAGGGATCACTGCGGCAGAGGGAGCGGATGTCGTGAGTTGATAATGCGCGTCGCACGTCGCTCGCGTGTCATTCATTCA
>NW_014585394.1:0-995 GCF_000485595.1 Priapulus caudatus
GGAGAGAGAGAGAGAGAGAGAGAGAGAGAAAGAAAGAAAACGAGAAATAAAGCGAGAGTGGGATAGAGGAAGGGAGGTGCAGTCTATAATAAACCCTCACATATCTGTATATTCATTAAACCCTCACATTCTGTTTCATATGTTACGGCATCGCATTCACAAGGCAGTAAACACCGCGTGCGTGTTAAAGCTATTTCATATCGCTGCATCGCTGCCTCCCCCGGGGGAGGGGAGGGGGAGGGGGAGGGGGAGGGGGAGAGGGAAGGGGAGAGGGGGGAGGGGTGAACACATGTACATTAATTATTCATACATACACAAACGCACGCTGCGGATTGCACAACTCTCTACTAATTACTGAGTTGAGGAATGATTGCAGTACAGAACAGCGTTTATACAACCTTCTATATAATCTAGATATTATATAATACATATATATATATATACTATATATACTATATACACATATACTATATACATCATACTATATAAACTATATATAATACTATACATATACTATATATACTATATACACATATACTATATACATCATACTATATAAACTATATATAATACTATACATATAGTATAGGCACAAATCTAGGTACTATTATACTACATCTACTATAGGTACAAATTTAAATAATATTATTATACATATGCTACATATATACTATATATGCATATATCCTATAGGTACAAATCTAGATAATATTATCATACATATCCTATATATATATATATATACTATTATATAGATACATATACTATAGATACAAATCTAGCATCCGCACACCACGGTTTCGCAGACGCCTCCCACTGCTACACACACGCACGCACGTACGCACGCACGCACGCACGCACATACACACACACGCACGCACGCACATACACACATACACACACGCACGCACGCACGCACGCACACGCAGAATCACGGTGGAATGGCTCAGCCCTTCTTCTTCCTTCTCTTCCCCCCCCCCCGTCTACTATCTTTC
>NW_014585394.1:1590-3789 GCF_000485595.1 Priapulus caudatus
ACACACACACACACACACACACAAGATTTAGCCAAATTATAGTATAGATATAGATGTATGCATACACATGTATGTATGCATTACGTATGTATGTATACACATGTATGTATACGCATGTATGTATGCATACACATGTATGTATGCATTACGTATGTATGTATACACACGTATGCATTACGTATGTATGTATGCATACACATGTATGTATGCATTACGTATGCATACACATGTATGTATGCATACGCATGTATGTATCTATACGCATGTATGTATACACATGTATGTATGCATTACGTATGTATGTATACACATGTATGTATGCATTACGTATGTATGTATACACATGTATGTATGCATTACGTATGTATGTATGCATACACATGTATGTATGCATTACGTATGTATGTATACACATGTATGTATGCATTACGTATGTATGTATGCATACACATGTATGTATGCATTACGTATGTATGTATGCATACACATGTATGTATATGCATGTATGTATGTATGCATACACATGTATGTATATGCATGTATGTATATGCATGTATGTATGCATACACATGTATGTATATGCATGTATGTATATGCATGTATGTATATGCATGTATGTATTCATACACATCATATGTATGTATGTATACGCATGTATGTATACGTATGTATGTATACGTATGTATACGTTTGTATGTATGTATACGTATGTATGTATGTATGTATGTATGTATGTATACACATGTATGTATGCATACGCATGTATGTATACGTATGTATGTATGTATACGTATGTATGTATGTATACGTATGTATGTATGTATACACATGTATGTATGTATACACATGTATGTATGCATACACATGTATGTATACGTATGTATGTATGTATACGCGTGTATGTATGCATTCCGTATGTATGTATGTATACGCATGTATGTATGTATACGTATGTATGTATACGCATGTATGTATGTATACGTATGTATGTATGTATACACATGTATGTATGTATACGTATGTATGTATGTATACGCATGTATGTATGTATACGCATGTATGTATGCATTCCGTATGTATGTATGTATACGCATGTATGTATGTATACGCATGTATGTATACGCATGTATGTATGTATACGTATGTATGTATGTATACACATGTAAGGCAGGGTCGCCGTGGTAACGTGGTCGCCATGGCAACACGTCATCCCGCGGGACGATCAACAGCGAACCGTCTCTTGGGCCGCGCCCGCCACGGTGGCGATGTACTGCATAATGTCATCCTGCAATGCATACATACATGTGTATACATACATACATACGTATGCATACATACATGTGTATACATACATACATACGTATACATACATACATGCGTATACATACATACATACGGAATGCATACATACATGCGTATACATACATACACGCGTATACATACATACATGCGTATACATACATACATGTGTATACATACATACATGCGTATACATACATACATACGGAATGCATACATACATGCGTATACATACATACACGCGTATACATACATACATACGGAATGCATACATACATGCGTATACATACATACACGCGTATACATACATACATGTGTATACATACATGCGTATGCATGCATACATGCGTATACATACATACATACATACGTAATGCATACATACATGTGTATGCATACATACATACGTAATGCATACATACATGTGTATGTATGCATACATACATACGTAATGCATACATACATGTGTATGCATACATACATGCGTGTACATACATACATACATCCGTATACATACATACATGTGTATGCATACATACATGTGTATACATACATACATCCGTATACATACATACATGTGTATACATACATACATCCGTATACATACATACATACGTATACATAAACCAGCGTGATCGCGTGATTGCGGGAAATCGGTTGATCATGCGGCGGTGGCGGCATGAAAGTTTTATGGGTTTTTAAATTTCCGGAAATCGGTAAAGCGAACGACATAACGCTCCCGAGAACATGGCGAGTGATAATGACTCTGTGTGTGGATGATGGATGGATGATGGATGGATGAAGGGATGCATGGCTGGTGTGTGTGTGTGCGTGTGTGTGTGTGTGTGTGTGTGTGTGTGTGTGTGTGCGTGCGTGCGTGCGTGTGTGTGTGGTGGTGTG